>NW_010423956.1:42325-51232 GCF_000710305.1 Buceros rhinoceros silvestris | reverse complement strand
TTTTTTTTTTTTTTTTTTTTTGTAAACCACATGTGCATTTCTTCCTCCACTATCTTTTTGGTATTGCCAGTCGCATTTTGTCACCAGTTTTGCTTCGTGGGTATTAGACCTTTTCATTAGTCATCACTCATGAGAAAGGCATAATCATACCAATTCCTGCTCAGTGTCATCTACTCTATGTCATCTTCTCTAATTTAAATATAAAGTCTTTGCCTGCTGCTGAGCTATCAAATATTTTTTATGCCAAACATATTACAATAA
Source organism: Buceros rhinoceros silvestris (assembly GCF_000710305.1). Classification (NCBI taxonomy): domain Eukaryota; kingdom Metazoa; phylum Chordata; class Aves; order Bucerotiformes; family Bucerotidae; genus Buceros; species Buceros rhinoceros. The sequence goes on along the minus strand of NW_010423956.1, from coordinate 50,971 downwards.
AAAATGAAACTGCCTTTCCTTGCTTCTATCAAGAGGAGGAAAGAGCTGTGGCTTTGTTTTGTGTCATTTTTTTCCTGTAATTTCTAACTATTCTAATTTCTTTTTTCTTGTGAAGGTTTTATTACCTATCGTTTGCCTAAATAAATCAGGCTGTGGTCTAAAGAAAATTATCCTAGAAATTTAACCAACATGATGATAAAGTGGAAATTTCAAGTACAAGACATTCTTCATAGAAATTGTTGGGTTTTCTCTTTAAAAACAAATCTACAAATACCAAGTTTGTGATAAAACAAGCAAGACTGAAACCTAGAAGATGCTCTGAGTCTGCAGCCTGTCATTAGCAGAGATGTAGTATTGGTAGTAGTGACTTATTTCCCCTTTAAGAAACAACAAGAAAAGAGAACAAATCTTTAGTGGTATATCTACTCTCTTTAGCCATTAATCACTAACACCAAAATCTCATAAATATGGTGACAGACACAGAGTAATTCTTATATTTCAGAAAAGGTCAATCAAAAATAGATATGGTAAAAGTCCAGTCAATAAATAATCTTATAAGGCTAAATATTGCACTCATTCTTTTCAAGTCACTCATTAGTCATCTACAGTGCCCTCAATGACATTTTTAACATATTATTTCAAAGTCCTTTCTTTATTATTGAGAAGGGAAATATTTTTAGCTTGCAAAGCTCCATCTAGAGTTGAAGTTTGGTTCACCATAAATGAACAATTTCCCAGTGGACAAGAAACTACTGTGACAGGAACATTAATAACACCTCCGAACGTTTAGCGGCCCATTTCACTTTTTTGAAGAGACTGGTAATTTTATGAAGAAATACTGGAGGAACAAAAGGAAGAAGGAAAGAAGAGGTAGGAGAGGTTACTTTGTGGCTAAAGCTGGTTGAATTATTCATTGTTTAGCATTTAATCCTTTAAATTACTGCTTAAAATTGCAATTTCAATTTCACTAGAAGGACCTGCATCTTTCCATAACAAGCCATTCCTTGAAGGGTAAAATTTCTGAAGATGGTTAAGTAACTTAGGTATCACTTTGAGCTTGAAAGACACTAGATGCCTTTTGGGCATTTTCTAAAATACCTCGAAATGGCTTAGATGCCCATGTAATTTTTGGAATTGCCTCCCTCCTCTCTTGATATCCAACAAGCATTAGGAAGTCAGATAAGCATCTAATTTTGAAATTTTTCCCTCATGAATGGACTGTTCAATGAGTTCTTTTCATTCTGCATTGAAATAATTCACACTGAATTTATATAGCTATTAAAAGTTTTGTAATAAGTTGCTGAAGAGATATTTTTTATAATCTAAGAATTTTAAAATCTTAATTTTGATAAACTTTTAAATAGCTTTAATAGCTTTAATTTAAAAAATGTCTCCATCTTTGAATAGTCTGTCCCATTGAAAGTTACCTTTTGGCTGTAATGTTATTCATGGAATGTATCGGATCTATTCACATTTTATCCATTCACACAGGAGATCTGCTCTTCAGCTGTTTGATAGCAGGACTATAATGACAAATATCCAAATATAAATGATTAATAAATCACTTAGCTACGCATTTTCAGAAAAATAATCTGCTCTGTGTATTAAAAAAAAAAAGTGAAAAAAACTGTTCAGTTGGGAATATGGAGGCTGCCAAATACTTGTAAATAATTTGTAAAATACGGAATGCATTTGCCAAGCTCTGTAACAAATAAATAAAGGGAGAAATACAGGGAATTGACAGAAAGTAAGTATGCTCAAGGACTTGGAAAAAATAATAAGAGTGTGAAAAGACTAGGATCTTTTTTCTGAAAGGAAAAAAGAGAAATAAGAAATGTATATGAAATAAGGAATTATCAAAAGATCACAGATTTAAAGACAAAAACCCATTTCCTATCCCGATTCTATGATATAAGAACAAAGAGGTAAATAAATGGTGGAAGGCTTCTAGTAAATAAAAGGATATAGTTCCCCACAAATCTTTGGTTCACTGAGGCAAAGAAAGTGGAAAAAATAAAATGAAGACTGGACATGCAATTATTCCCAGTGTGGATCAGTGTAGCACTCCTGATCCGAAGAGTCAGGGTGAAAGAGACATCCCAACCCTCCCTGGGCTAGGACTAGGTGCATGAAGGAGACGTCAGTACTTGTTGGTGTCAGCGAGATAAAGCACTGAGTAGGACCACACAGGGAAGGATGTATCTCCCAGGAACACAGGGCTTGATTTTGCCATCTGTCTAGGGACAGGATAATGCAACTCAGAGCGGGACAAAACCAACTGCAATATTTATTGTGTTCTATAGCCTTTACGAAACCCTTGCTGTGCAACAAGTTCTGAGACTGAACATAAGTGGAGGAAGAAGCTATAAACGTGAGAAGAGAAACACTGATACGTAACACATCATGCTGGTGTCAGTATTTGGGAAATGTTCCCAGGACCTACATTTCTAATTAACAACAACTCAGAAAGTCTTGTTAAGTTATATGTGAGAGCAGGTAGTTTAGTATTGGGTGACCGTTTTTCCCACTCTACAGATGTAGGTTTGAAAACTGAATATTTGCGTGGTAGTACTTATTATACTTAGACAGTATTTTTCTGCTATTAGCCAGATTTACTTAGTACATATAATAAAATGCTAAGAAAAAAAACAGAAGTAATTTTCAAAGTTTCCAACCATAACATGCATACCTGCATGCTTTGTAGAGGTACGGAGAAGGTCTGAAAACTTGTTTACTTCCAAAGTGCATCTTCTGTACGAGAAAGATCCACTAACATCTGCTGTCTGAATCTTTACATACCCAGTTCAGAAAGAATATACAAAATTAGTTAGCTGACGGATGATAACCATGTACATACATCCGCTGAGCCCACGCCAGTTGTGGAGTGGATCTCTTTCTCCGGAATTCAGGGCCACTACCACAGATAATTAATTCATTATTGTGAACTGACTTCACAACAGTTTAATTAAGATTGCAAATCAGCCTCAGGGCTGACTATTATTATGGCATAGATGATAATTTAAAAGTTGAATAGCACTGATCCAGACATGCTAGATTAGTCACTTGGAAACAGTGTTTTCACATCTATTAAAAAGCCTCTTCTTTCTAACAATATTTGAAAATCTCTTGCCTGATTTCCTGGCACCATGCATGCAGCAAAGGTTTTTTGTATATATGTTAGTAATGAACAGTCTTTGGAGAGGGGCTTTAAACAGCAGAGATCTGTAAACATAACTTTCACTGCTCAGGAACTAAATAATGGACCAACAACTTAGGGAAACACAGAAGGTGCAGGACATAGAAATCAAGATGACTAGCTGCAGGGTGCAGTTAAGAGAGCATTACTTAATCTTCTGATTCTGAAGTTAAATCTGCCAACTTGTGAACCACATGAAAGAATGATTAAGCATGTTGATGTTAGGATATGGGTTTGAACCAGCCAAAAACGGAAAACAATTGGACCCCAAATGAAAATGTTCCTTTCGTTGTAAGCATTACAGAGACTGAACGAGCTTTTATAACAGCAGGAAAGCGGAGCAACGGTCATACGCCAGTCCCTGTTCATGCCAGAGAGCCAGAATGGGAAGTGCCCTTTCCCCACTAGGTGATTGAAAATAGCAGGTGATGAGACAAGAATTTGCTGTGAAAGAGCAATAAAACATAAACATACAGAGAAGTGAGGTGTCCGGCTTCCGCTTGTTCTGTTGTTTTCAATTGTTTCTAAAGCTTTGTTACCTGGGTATAGCAAAGAAACAATTCCCATGAGCTATTTTCTCATTTTGACAACAGAGAGGAATAATATCAAGTGGTGCAAGGAAGCAAGGGTGGCTAAGGCTGGGAATTGTGAGGACTTAACTTTTCTTGAAACCCTCTAGGGTCATTTCTTTTCTGAAGACACTTACTCCTAGGCATTCAGAATCTATCTGTCGCTTTTAGTAAGAAAGTCTTCAATAAATGCATTTGTTTCAAAGAAGACTATGGAAGAAAAGAATGGCTTATTCTATTCTGCCTCCTATGTCACCAACCAATTTAGAAGTAAAATTCGGATTACACAACTTTATTGCTGGTGATACTTACGTCAAGATTAAACAAACAAACAAACAAACAAAATAAAGTGAAACCTAACAAAACCAACCCAACACAAACCTTCTTGTCTTTTAGGTCGTAAGTTGAGCCGGGCTGGCAGTTAGAATAAACTGACTTTCCCTTTGTACAAAAAAGAGATACTAGCTGCAAATCGTTGAGATAATAAAAGACGAACCCCATAACACTGTTTTAGAAAGCTGCTCTCTAAAGTACGGTAGGACTTAAAGCAAAGATTGTTCATATTCTCCGTGACTTTTTCTACAAAAGAACTTCAAATTTTTTTCTTCTTGTTTTTTCCCCGTTTGTGCACAGAAGTGGTGAATCTGCACATTTATAACATCCATTAAATATTAAATAGCAGTCTGAATGTTGTTTAATTTCCCAGAAAAGAAGCCACATTTTAAGTAATGTTGGAAAATTATAAACTTTACTCAATATGACTTAAACATATGTTAAAGAATGTAAATGGAGAAAAAAGATTATGTGAAAGATTATGTAACATCAAAAAAGAGTTATTTAAGAGAAAAAGTTTAAAAGTGTTTTGTTTATGCCATTGTTTACAAATTCAGTAAAAACCTGAACATACCAAGGAATAGCATTTAATTAGCTTGATGTGGGAAGACTACATACATATTTAAGTTTTGACCCGTACTTGCATCTGTTTAAAAACCCGTAGGCACACAAGACTGGTCACGTATCTGTGTACTCATAATATAAAAGTCACTTTGTAGGCTATTAAGCATCTGCCCTTAATTTCATAGGGATGGCACTCCAAGGACATTCAGCCAATAATCTGTGTATAAAGCTTTGATCCTCTCCCTGATCAGGCTAGCTTTACTATTGATTCTTTATTATAATTTATTTAACATAAAAGCTGTTACATAAGGTGGTTAAAGTTGCTTAATGAGCTAACCGATTAGGGAAAAATGAATTTGAGATTACTTTGAACCCACTCTAATTTTCCCAAAGAACCAAAATTTATGAGGTTTAGGGTCCTGGAGGAAAAGAGTAGAGCACAGTTCTTTAATTAATAGGATATTTGGGTAGAAAAGATATTCGCTACTGAACAACTTTGATTTTTTCATGGATCTGGATCATAAAATCAGCCCATTCTCTGCCTTTAGTTATGCCCTTGACAGTGAGCAGAAATTGCCCCATGGCGGACTGAAGGCCCCTCACACTAACACTGACTAAGCTTCAATTGTTCATTATTTTTAGTGTAAAATCAGACTAAAACTACTTAATCAAACAAAGTTACGAAGAGGATAGAACAGAGAAGATGTGCTTGAAAGTACAAAGGAAAGTGTGTTTCCAGCAGTCTGTATCTGTTTCTGCATCTTTTTAAAACATTTTTAAACCAATTGGACCTGATCAGATTTCACTACGCTTTTGCACCTGAATACAGTCATGTACATGATTTTTGATCGCTCACAAAGTAAATGAGGCTGAAAACTTTGCAATAGAATAATAGTCAAAATTATTAGGGAAAAATGTTTAGAAATAAAACTCTTCATAAAACAGCTTTCAAATGTTTCAGTTGTCTGCTCCATCTGAGTGGCGTGGATTTTGTTTTCTGTTTTTTGATACAAGTATAACAAGGGCTTCAGTAAGGATCCTTTCGCTTGTTTTTCACACTGTTAGGTTGTAAGCAGTCTGTGTCTCAGTCGTCTTGACTTGCAGTTGTGCAATGACTAAGGATCCATCCTATTAAGACTGAAAGGATGAAAAATGTCTTAACATGGAAATATTCCTACTATTTGGCACCTCAGTTCTTGACAAAACAGTAGTAACCTTTTGTGTTCACATGCTAAACAAATACCAAAAACCACATATCAAATTAATCAGAGGGGATATGCATTCTACTTTTTTACGGTGGCATAAAAGCTGTACAAAATAGCCCCTAGTTTTAAGTGCCATTATCATGAATAGGTCATGATGTAGACATTAGGAGAAAAATAGAAAGAAAAACTAGCTTGAAAATCAACCCTATGTTTCAATATTCTCATCTCTTAGGAATCTGTTCTTCACTGCTAATTTATGAGAGAAGTATAAGGAGGTATATACATAAAAACCACTTTTTAAAATTTTTCTTCGCACTCCTCTCACAAGAGTACAGATGATCCACATTTGAAAGAAGAATTTTTTTCATTATTTCTGATGCTTGCCTTTAAATGCTTTTCCCAATCTTTAAAAATAGTTTGACTAAACCAGAATATATAGAAGTTGCAGTGAAAGTATAATTATCGCTGTTTGGAATTTAAAAAAAAAAAAAATGGTGAGAGCAGTTTCAATGTCATTTAAAAGAAAATGCAGACCAGAACCCCTACATGCTTTTTCAGCAGTGGAAATCTCTCCGGGGGAAAAAAAAATTGAATTCCAAGTGAAAAAATATATCTTTAAGACAATATGTCTAATTGTGGTCAGTTGTTTGCACTCTGCTCTTGGAAAAGAAGTATCTTAATTCTCCGCTGATCCATCACTTGCAATTTAGAACAACTGCATCACTTTTGCAATTTAGAACAATTAAACATAAAGCCTCAAGTATTTAATTATGTTCTATGACATTCAAATGCATGATTTTAATTCTTAATGAGATCCTATTTTTTTTTCCCCAGGAAGTAAGAGCAATTTCAGATTCGATCCAGCCTCCTAAGTTCATGAAATGGTTTGTGTTGGAAGGGACCTTAAAGACCCTCTAGTTCCATCCCCCTGCCATGGGCAGGGCACCTTCCACTGGACCAAGCTGCTCCTCCTAAGGTACCAATACTAGCTACTAAACTGGAGTACACATTGCAGACAGATTGACACGTGATTTTTCTTTCAAAATTCCTTCCACTATTTCTGAACAGTTAGGGGACTGTTGTCTTTTTGCTTCCCAAGTGCCCAACGTTTCCTTTTCTATTGTCATTCCATTTCCGCTATGACAAATAATAAAGTAATTTGCTTGTTTCTGTATGAGTTTCTTCCGTGTTGGTGGTGGCTTTCCTTCCTAATCACAGTGAATTCAATGTGTGGTCACCATGTCGCAGAAAGGAAATCCAGCTACAGCGACAGCAACACTTGTGCAGGCTCAGAACAGGCACGTAACTATCAACCAATACACAGAGGAGTGACTTGCCAAAAGTTAAGAACAATAAACAATATCAGGAAGTACCTCATCCTCTAAATTCACAGTTCTGCAGAGGAATTTATGGAAACTTTCTTGCCCAGTACTCTTCAAGGTGTCTGCTTGACATGATAGGTATCTGCACTCAAAAGCAAAGCCTGATTTTGGCAGAGTTTTACTTAAGAATTTTCACATATTTTGTTTTACAGTGGTTTTATGCAGGGCTTTTGAGCTGGTTTTGGAGAGAGAGGGGAAAATGTTAATGTAACAGAAGACATTGGGAGAAGGATATAATGTTGACAAAGGTCTCCCTGAATTTTGTATGCCAATCAGACACTCTCTCTGATGTACTGAATCTGTTGATGTATTAGTTCTGTCAGACTTTTCTAACCTGCTAACACTTGTCATGGGATTCATCATCTCCAAATCTAGCCTTCTCTGTTAGAGGAATATTTCATCCAACCAAAAAATTGCCTGTGGCATTGTTAAGGTTAATGGGAACTTCAAGTACAATGCCCCAAATGAGAACTAAAATAGGGTTTTGTTTTTTTTTTCCTGCCTAATAAATACATCGCTCAGTTTTTATTAAAATTTTAATGCTTTAGACCACAATACAAGTTGTCCTGAAAAATTATTTTAATCTTTCTTGCACTCCATCTTAAAATTAAGCTTCCAGTGTTAATAAAGGTGATGATGATCTAGCCAAAGATATTAGAGAAGATGAAAGTGATATCTCTAGCACAATGACTTGTATCAGGGATTGTGAACTGGAACAGAATACTGTCAAAAATTCAATTCTCCACTGCTTGAATTAGTTTTACCCAGGAGCACCTTTTTCCTAATGCCAATGAAAACAAGATAACAGGAATCACAGGGTTTAAACAATAAATCTCTACTCAAGCAGACTAGATTCCCTACTGCATTGCCAAAGTTGAGGGTGGTGTTATGCTGTAATTCCATTAGTTAGCTAAAATCCTGTAGAAAAGAACAGAAAAAGAAGATTCGGTATTGCTATTGGTAATTAAGAAGACTAAGGTTTGAGTAACAGTTTGTTGAATAATGAGTCATAAATTCAGCAGCTTAGGTTTTAAATAACTCTGAGGATAATAGCTTCAGAAATATGCTGGACATGAACCCTATTTTAGATGAAAACTAGGATCATTTTGCTCAAAGTAGCTTTTCGGTTTATTATCAGTGACACCAATTGCCACGGAGAAAGTCTTTCTAATAATTTAATTTATCTTTGAATGACAAACCTATTAAAACCTATATTTAATTTATTAACAAGTATCGCACTTAAAGGCAAACTTCTATTATAATTATATATATACACACCAGCAAGACAATTTCTAAGTGATCTTTAGGTACAAAGATTTATTGTGTTGCAATGCAGCTTTTGAAAACTCTGCCTGGATTTATCAATAAGTATAATGAGTGAAAATCCTATTCCTGCT
>NW_010423956.1:41241-42240 GCF_000710305.1 Buceros rhinoceros silvestris | reverse complement strand
GAAAAAACCCAATCTACTCTTACTGAGTTGGATCTACATTTTCCTACATCATAATTGACATTTTGACGGAGATGAAACATGAGTTATATATTTAACAATGATGCACAGGCTAGATGACACAGGATGATCTTCAGAAGCATGATTTTGTTGTCGTTAACAAATACTTTTTTTTTAGTTCTTGCTTTTACATTACATTTAATTGCCTTTTGTTGAAGTAAGTATTTGAAATAAGGATCTGGCATGTGTTAGTGATCATTTGATACAGACACTAAGGGGAAACCTGAAAATATTTTAAAGTTATTTTCATACCTGTTTATAAATGTGAACAAGATTTGAGGGGAAGGACTAGTTAGAACGTGTTCTCTGCTGTGGTCTGAGATAGACTAGAGCCGTAAGTGGGCTCGGAGTGGCATGAGAAAGTGTGCTAATTTGATGAATCAGGCCTGCCACTATACAAAAGTCTGAAGGTTGTTTTTTTTTTCTCTTCCTGCCTCTACATCATCTGTGAATGTAGGAAATGCACCTGCAGCAGCACAATAATTCAGAAAGCTCAGGCAAGCTGGGTGGACATCCAGCGCAGCAAGGCATTTCAAATCATGCACAGTGTCTCAGTCGCTTTGCTATATGTCTCACAGCAGGAGAAATTTTGTTTCTCCAGACTCCCAACCAGATGTATCAACCCTGGGTTAGATCTTTTACACATTTCTTCAGCATTAGTTTGTGAGCATAATAATGAGCGATCCCCTGCAACGGAGCACTGCTGTCTTGATGAACACACTTATAAATATTATAGAAAGCATGTCTTAAAAATATAAAGCTCACGTCAACTGATTGATATTCAAATACTTAAGTTATTCACTAGTATCTTCTGAAGAAAAGCGACACAACAGGAGACAGTAACAGTCAGAAGCAAATACCTAAAAGAAAATTCAGGTGTATGAGGCATTTTCTAGAAGTAAACACATGCAGGTTCTTTCTAATAAAAAGAGTTGAATTCCT
>NW_010423956.1:0-41167 GCF_000710305.1 Buceros rhinoceros silvestris | reverse complement strand
TTCCTGCTGTGCACGTTTTGGGACTTTTAAGGATCACAAAAGCATGTGGAAGAGTTAAAATTTCTAAAGCGTTTCATAAATATTTGACTTAGTTTATACGGTGAAATCTCAGCCTCGTCAAATCCTGTGGGAAAACGTCCTTTGGTTACCAAGGAGGTGGGTTTCTAGTAACCACGATTGCTTCAGCACCCAACGGATCAGTACGGTGAGTGAGGGAGAGCAAGTCTTTCAGGTGCAGGGGTTCTTTAGTGGTGATTTCATATTGATCCATTTTTTTTCAAAGAGTAGCTGTTGTGGAAATCAAAGCACAGAGAAAGAAAATGTATTTTTATAAAAGAATAAACACATGTCCTTACTTTCTTAAAATCCTTCTCTGCATTATCAGTGATGTAGCCAACACAAACTGCAGGACTGAATGAATGTGGGAAAATGAAGAAATATTTTTTAATACTTGTTTTTTGTTTTGTGTTTATAAACATTTCCTGAATTTTTTGCTTTCAGCCTTCTGTTTTTTAATTTTCCCTTCATTTGTCCAAAGAAAATAACATGAATAAATAACATAAATAACATAAATAAAATTGTCCCAAGAAAATAACATTGAAGTGTTATTTTTTCAAAAAAAGAAATTAAAAATTCTTCCTCCCCCACCCAGCAAAACCTTCTCACCCAAACAGAGAACAGCTCAAAGGACGTAGATCTTCCTCTTTCCATTTCCTCTCAAATGCTGAGGCCTCCTCTGTTGGAGGTCTGTGGTTTTACTTACACAGAAGCTTTTGTCATGAAGCACAACATTATGAGGCAAACTGGATAAAAACACGTAGAAAACGCTTGAGGGAAAATATTAAGCGTGCAGGTCTCTAGCCACAAAGGATGATAGGATTTAGGATTTGACACATACCTTTTATTAACATGAACAGACTGACTTAATCTAAAAGCAGTTGTGTTGAATGGTTTGAAAGTTAAACAATGAAATATAATTTGTTCTTCTGTATTATTAAGCAATCAAATATGTTTAGCGAATTGTTGAGTTAACATTGTAAATAGAGCTTTAAAAAATGACTGTTCCTAAAAACCCTCCACCGATACACATTTTGATTTAACACAGATATTTTTAATCTGGCTTGATTTTAGCAGGTTAAAAGGGATCATTTAATCTTGAGAAGTCATTGGGGTTTTATCTGAAATACTGATTATCCTTTGCTTTTCTTTTGGCTTTCTTGCCATTTAGGTTGGGTCTTATCCACACTGTAACATTTTGTGGTGAATATCCCACGCCACTGCATGATTTTCATGTGAGCCCGCAGATCTCAATTTTCTGAATAATAATGAAACACCTCAAATATTAAATGGATTTTAAATGAGCCATTTCAGATAATTAAATAATTTAGACTAATTTCTGGAGCCAAGGCATGAGTCATTTTCTTTGGGAGTGCAGAGGTTTAAGCGTGGGGAGAAGGTGGTGTAAGGTAGTGGACAGCAGAGAGTAATGGGTTATGAAAGGTTAACTGGCTCCAGCTGTTCTTTCCTGAAAAGGATGTTCAATTCGCGGCTGAGGTGTATTCTTTACTCATAGTTACCTTAAACTTCTAGGTTTACTAGGAACTTCAGCTCAGTCATGGAATAGTTCAATATGTACTGGCACATTTTGCATGTTTTGATTTCCTTTATCATTTAGTTTGCATCATCATGAAAGGCAGGTACGTAAACAATCTTGTAGTTAGACTTCAAATGAGAAGAAACTATTTGTTTCCCATTTCTCAGAAAGCTTGTATAAACTCTCGAAGATTTTTTCCCCTTTCATCTCTTTTTGCCATACTTACGTATTTGTGTCATTACTGTCATGGCATTTCTGATTTACGGTATTTTTGAAGTCAGCCGTTAACTGCAAGGTCACAGGATCTTTTGGAGTCTCATAAAAGCCAACATAAAATATGCATCTGAAAATATATTTGAAGTCAAGATAAGACCTTCTTTCCCAGTATTTTGCAGTTAGTTTTTTTGGTGGGGACCTATGGATAGAAGCATTTGATTTCAATTGACTTTGGAAGCCTATTGCGTATTTACCTTTATGCATAAGTTAAATATTTTGGTAGATTGAGAATTAGTGCTTAACATCTTGTATGAAATGAGTGCCTTGTTCAGCAAACACAGTTTAGAGTGCTCTGAACTTTTTCATCGTGCATCGTATAGCAAAAAAGAACAAAGCATTTAGGAATGATAATCTACCCCATCAGTTAAGAGGCAGCATTTGGGTTAAAGTTCACTAATGTGTGGAAATTCCTGTCCTGTCAAAACAGAGAAAGGAAATTATTTGACATCCTTGATTATAGATTATTGGAAGTTTTAGGCATTTTTAAAGAAATGAACTCAAGCACATTGTTATAAAAGTCAAAGTAATAATGTACAAATATTTTCCTACAAACATATTTGTCCTTTATAATAAAATATGCCAGTCTCTTTTCCTCTCCTTCTCTAATTATGTTATAGTTAGTTTAATTCATACAGGAATATTATATTGCAGATTTCTGTAGCTGTGCTAACAAAGATAAATGGAAGCAGGGATTTCAATAAAACTTTGCAAACAATTCCATTATAGCTTGTCAAATGCGCACAGAACCTCAGCTGTAAGTTGTTCCATTTATATGTCAGTTTTGTCAACATCACTGACTGAAAGTACAGACCCTTACGTTCAATCTCTGCACAAAAGAATAAATAGACAATTCAGGTACGAGAGGCTTTTAACTGTGATTTTAGCTCTGACATTTCTTACCGCCATGAAAGATTTTATAACCCTCCCCCTCCAAAAAAAGAGAAAAATTACTGGAAAAAAAATGGTGGCAAACTTCTATGTTATTTGAATATTAATAAAATATTCTAAAAGAGTAGACTAGAAAACTTGCATAATTTTGTTTCTCTGTTTTACGTTATTTTCATGCAAGTTGCAACACGCAAATAATTTAAAAAATATCAACTCTAATTTATAGATTTTTTCCTACTGTGTTCACAACGCTGTTGTGTTTACAACTTACAGCTATTTAAAAAATAGTGCTTTATTCCGTCTGAGAGAACTGAGTTATAAGGTCTTGGTTTTCACACCTTTTGTGACCACCACGCTCAGGTTCATATATGCATAGGGTATTTTTAGTTCAAAATTCACTAGTCTACACAGGCAGTGGAAATGATATCATAGAATAGGTACAAGGAAACACTCAGCCTAGAGTCACAGTAACCTGGCAAAATCCTGGTGGTCTTTTCAGGGCTGTCTTTCTGCTTGGGAATCACTTTTTGGGTTTCAGAGAGAGAATCAGTTACCTGATTAAGCAAAAGAACATACTTGGTTAACTTTTTAAAAGTCTGCCTGTATGAGTTACTAAATTCTCATTTAATCTGCTTTTAGATATCCTTGCAGGTTTTATCAAAGCAACAAAAAAGCAAGCCAGTCACCATAAACCCGAACCACTGTCAATTAATAATCCAAGAAATTAGATGTTATAATTAGAAAATCAAGCTCAGATGTGGGACTGAATTAAAACACAGACCCTCAAACTAATACATTCAGCAATCAAATCATTAAGTTAATACAGGATGCAGTTGATTCTTATGAGTCTTACCACAGGAACTGAATTAGGTTGTTCTGTTCCTTACGCCCAGTTGAAGTAACCTTCTAAATTTGCCTTGATACAAAAATCCAAATTCATGTAAGTCCTCAGGTCAAATTGAGATTTTTTTTCATGAAAATGCCTCATGTACAGGACACCTCCTCCTCCCCCTTGCTTCTTCTTGTTCCCATTCACTCTGCATTCTGCAGTTCTGAATCTCTAAGAGTCAGCTGGACATACACGCTTTCTTACAGAGGTAAACTGGATTCTCTGACAGTTCATGGAAATATTTACAGGGAACACACCACTGTGGTTTAGCAAGCAGAACACTTTTAGCTTCCTAGAACTAGGAAATTCTTCTTAGTGCATGCACAAGGGATGGGGATTATTCCTTTTAGGATGGAAGATGGAATAAATACACACACATTTATGACACTTAGAGAAAGTGTCAGAGATAATATATAAAAATACGAGAAAACCAGAAGTGAGACCTAAGATCTTTAAGCTTTGTGGCATTTCAAGGCACATGCTATTAGAATCTGTGTTGTAGATCAAGAAGGAAGGTAAAGACCAAATTTTTCTTCCCTTTGATTATAAAGCGTGTGTGATATTTGCTGAGAAACTTTCTGGTTCCTGCCTTAGACAGCAGGAGAACATGCTTCTGTGGGTAAACTAATCAATTACTAAAAATGAAACCACTTGGCAATGACTGATATTGGCCATAAGATGGTTTATTCCATTTGGGAGGAATGCATAAAGAATTAAAATATTTTAATGGAAAACAGTAAATCCAAAGGGCTTAGTCAAAAAAATCTAAAACAAGCTTCATTTGGGATCATTTTGACATATTCACATCTTCACTAATTTAAGCCTTGTTGGTGTGATATAGACTGGAGCCCAAGGGAATACCAGTTGGGAAATGGGATGCTGAGTAAGCTGTCCTTATATGGGAATAAAATGTTGAATCTTCTGCCCTTATAGGAACTAAAATTCCTAATAGGAATTAAATCTACAATGGATGTTTGCAACGTAATTCCATTTTTTCTATTAAAACTTTATATAATATAATAATTTTTTATTGTTTATGGGTAACAGCCAATCAATGCCTTATGTTGTTTAATTACTTACGCTGAGAACAATCTACATAATTTTATTGCTATGATTGGTGTTTCTATGATTCTATTATTTTATTGCTTTCATAAACCATTAGCTTTATTAGCACTACAGTTTTCATGCCAATAAACATATTAGAATATCTACATTTCTTCCTTGCAGTTAAATAATCGTAAGTTAAATGCATTGTTTATTCAAAATCACATGATATCAGCTAATTACAAACATTCTATGGCAGAATACGTTCAGAATTTACTAAGAATAGTTGTTTCTCTTTAGTCTTCTGCAGCCATTGTTGTGAAAGAGAAGTCTTAATCTCCTGATCAGCCGAAGTCCTACCTACTGAGTGACTCTTCCTGTTTCCTGCATTTACAGAAGAAAACTAAGAAAATGCCGCTCCCATATCTTGTTATCCAAACGAATAGCCTCCTGTATTAGAAGAGGGGCTTCTAGTGAGTATATCTGGCACCTTTTTTGCAGAGGAGCCAGACTTCATGACATGAACAGATGCAAGCTCACCGAGACTTACAAACCAAACAACAGGAGGCTGCATCACTGTGCTGCCAGTCTGTTAGAAATCAAAGCTGAGAGATGGGCTCTGCGATATTAACATTTACAGTGTGTTAACATGGTCACAGGGTCCTGCTGAGGGCTGTGTGTGGTCAGCAAGTTTTCTTCCACATGCAAAGGACCCGTAGATAATGATGTATTTACAATTCTGTCTTTATGACCTCTCACAAAGACAAGCCAGATATACCATTTTAAATAGAATTATATCGTACGTTCCAATTGTTGTGGAAATAGGAAGGCCTAAAGTGCAGTTGGTTTGAAAAATCCTCTTTCTGGGAGCTCTTTACAGTATCGGACAGAGCAACTATCTATAATCTGGTTCTGAAAATATTAAGAATATTAAGAATAAAGAAAACAGGTCCTACTCTCCCTTTAAATAAAGTGTTACGGAATTTTAGCTGCAAATATTTTAAACCCCATGATTTTAATTAGAAAGAGAAATAATAAATAAATCTGTGCTTACTACCAGACACAACTATAAATAAATGTTACCATATACTGGTGAATAATTGTGATTATAAAGCCACTAGAGTAATTACTTTTTTCCCAGAAAGCATGTCTAAATAGAAATAAATTCAAGGAACGTATGATCTGCTTGTGGATAAGCCTTGAACAGAAGGAGAGGTTAACATTTTTAGCTAAATTATGCATTGCAAATGGCTCACTCAGTTTTGTTTCATTTGCATAAGTGGCCCTGGTTCAAAAACTCACTGATTGCAATGGAAACAATTTCACTGGCTTAATTTTCTTTTTTTCAACTACTCTACATAAGGCTCAAAACTGTTGGATAGGAGGAAAACAGCACAAAATGCCCTTCTAAAGACTGCCTTCCTGTGCTTAATTAACATGGCAACATAACTGGTTTTGTAAATCAAGATCTATAACTGACCGTCTGGAACAAAGAAGTTAGAATTTTACTAAAAGTGGAAGACGAATGAATTCAAGTTGCAGACAGAAATCCTCACTACTAAGACTCGATGCTTTATCCCCTTAAGCAGTGTTTTATAAGAAGGAGAATTTCTCTGACTAGAGCCCTTGGATAACTTTGTATTTCAGGAATGTTGAAGCAGAAAAAACATATGCTGTTAGCTTGGTGACTTTCCTTCTGTCTAGGGAAGTGGTAATGACTTGCCCAGAGGTTTGCAGCAATGGATTCTGAGGTATGGAAGGAAGAAAGAGAGGACTAATAAATCAATTTTTGTGATTTTTCTGGATTATTTTTAAAACTTGGATCTTTTAGCAGCATTACTTAGCTACAGAACTCACCAAAACAGAAAGTGCTAGGTAATGTATCATGTGTAAAAAAGCAAAGTCAGTCAACAACTCAGATGTCTATTATTTCTCTTTCAAATAATTTGAGAAATGTTATGGCTTGACCTAAGAAAGAAATTGCAGAGCTTAAGATTCATTGCGTTAGCTGACTACAGCACCAGTAAAAAAAAAATCAGATTCATAACTTTTATCCACTTAAGACTGTGAATGGGATTTTGCTATTAATTGTTATTTAAAAGGGATATTTCATAGGGCTGCTTTGAAGCGCAGAGGTCTATAGAGATATGTCCTACTGATACGTGTTTTTATTTAGACTGTGTGACTGCATATCATTCTTACACTGAGCTGTTGCATAGTCATCTGCTGGTTGTGATGGATAATTTTGCTGTCAATAAGGTCACAGTTAATGAAAATATTAGAAGATTTACAAGGCTTATCAAGATTTATGAACCAGTAAGGAGCCTAGAGTGCAGGGGGTAAAAAAAGACCTAGCTAGCATGCTAATCCTGTCAAATAATTATTCATTCTGCAGTATCTGTTGTCTCTGATAAACGTTTTCTGAAGAAACATTGCTTGGAATATCAACTCGGGTTGTATATCTAGGAAAATGCAATCTTTTTCTTTGTATTTTCCTTATTTAACTGAATTCCTTAGTTTTCTATTTGTTTAGGCCTTACTGTGATTACTTAAAAAGTAAAACTCCTCATAGATGGGTGCAATTCATTTATATGCAAAAAAGGAAACCTTTTTGGTATAGTTTTAGATTTCAAAAGATTTTCAGTTCTGGCTGAGAAATGTGGACTTGCAAGGAACTTCACATGTGTGTATAGGAGCAAAGTTGATCCATTTGCATACGCCTTGCTTCCCAAATTTGACACAAAGCCAAAATTTCAGCAGAAGCAACTGAACTTCTGTGAGCAAAACTTTTGTGAGTAAAAGTGATCTAATTTAGGTATTTTTGCTAGAAGAATCGTGACAAAGTATCCTTGAGGAATTACTGCAATGTAATACAATTGTTCCACCTTACTATTTAAAATATGTAGATTTGACTCAGAATAGCTACTACACTAGAAAAATACGCTTCTTTAACTTTCTGGAATTTTTTCCTTTTTATCCACATTTTTAAATGACAGAAAGGATATTTCTACAGGTCAGAAGAATAATATAGGGTTTAGGAGCCCCACGTTGTGCTCTTGTTCACAGAGGCTTCTCAGGTAAACTTGAAAAGTCACTAACATCTTTCATGTATCATGGATTTAAATTCATCAAATGAGGAGTTTCTTATCTGAAAAGGGTTTTAGGAAGATTGATATATTAAAAACGTTGACTAATACAGTTAATATGACAGCAATAGGTGTCTTAGAACTACTAGAGGCAGATACATTCCGAAAAACAAAGAGTGTTTAAACTTTAACTAAATGCATTAAAAAGACATTATGATCATTCACTTAATGTTACCATAACTTAGGCGTTAAGTCGATTATATTGATTGCAGCTGTGACAGTGTAAGGATATAAATAAGGCAAAGTTGTAGGAAGATATAGTGTCTTTTTTTAGATTAATTGGTATTGCTTGAGAAAAGAGGCAAGCTTTTGGATCCATAAACTCCTCTGCTATCAGAAATTGAAGAAGCAATCTTCAAAGCTAAGTACAAGTTTTAGAACAAATGCTGTGAATGTAACAAGATACGTTAATCAGACTGTCTGAAAGAGTTGATACCAAAATTCTATTAAAGAAGAAAGATGAGATGAATTACCATGATCCATGAAACTATTATCTCTAGAGTTTATGGTTTTGGAGAGCTGATGATGTTATTTTATTTTCCAGTCTAATCTTCTGAGGGTTGTTGGTTTTGATTGTTTGGTTTTTTTTTTTTAAATTTAGATTTCTCTTAAGAACGAATACTGAGATGACAGAGGTGAGGTGACTGAGGGCTTATTTTGGAGATGTTCTCTTAGTGATGATTAGATTTTCACCTAATGATCACTAAGAGAACATTAGCACATTTCCATGCAAACTTATTCTGCTGTGTGGTGACTGTTTAATTGCATACCAGTAATTTCCATTTTTATACGTATTGCATATTTGTATATGTTGCTGAGTTATAGTCAGGTTTGACTTCGTGCCTGATCTTGGAAATTTTGTTTCTGAGGAAAAGTTCGATTCTGAAGCCAGAAGAGTGGTCAAAGATCAGTTTCTGGAAAGATTTTTTGTCTCTCTACAAGGTATTTGGACTTTCCTCTAGAGAAGCCTGCTTGCTGGATAAAACTCTCATCTAAGTTGTTGAGACTGGAGTCACAGCTATGTTCCCCAGAGCACATGCCTGTGTTACCCCAAGGGCCTCTTAATAGATTAATATATTCACAAGACAGTGTTAATACACATGGAATACACATCAGTGACGGAGCATTTCCCTGTATATTGTGGGACAACTCTCCGTGATAAAGTCAGTAAGAAAAAAACGAGAAAATTTTCTCCACGTGTGAGTACTGTGCTAACTTGCACAGAAGACCTCTGGAGAGAGTAGACATGGACTTTGGTCTACATTTTGCCATGGGCAGATTTATCCCAGCATTCCCTAACCCGTAGAGAGTGCAGGCTACACACACTGCTACTAAACAAAACATTGAGGCATTTCAATCAGATATTTCCCGGTCTCTTAGCTCTGTTTATATTTTCATAGTTACATATTTTGTGAAATTATTGACATTAAAATTTAATTTTTTCTTAATTTACAAACACATGAGCAACCAGATACTCTCTATACCATAATTTTTGTTTAAAGTAAATTCTAAAACAACAGCTAAAAAAGACATTTCAGGAAAACTTACCTGAAGAGTTATTGCACCCAGATGCCGTTAATTTGAAATGAAGACTAAATTACCACCTGAACAAAAGCTGTTGCAGCAAGATTTGGAGCTGTGCTCCCTGATAAGAATCAAGAAAAGCTCTGGAAGAAGAATGATTACCTGAAACTAAAGGAAGAACCATTGATTTTGTTTTGCTTCCCCACCTCACTTTGTATTCATCTCTCTTTAAGTGTATTTATTTATGGAACACCAGATTCCCTTCTATTCTCAGCATAATTGGACACATATATAAGAAGGCTCAGGCTTAAAGCTTATTACTTAAATCCTACTCTTGCTAAACAATCAGCAGCATATCTTTCAAAATGTGAATTGTTTTTTCCTCAGCAGGGTTGCATTTTTATGTATGATTCTTGTCAGGTGTGTACTTCATACTATTTCCTACTTAGTTTTAGAAGAAATTTTTGGAGAAAATATTTCACTCCAATTTTAAAGCCAGAACTGCTGGAAGCCCAACAGTCGTTGTCCTGAGATGGCAATAAAAGTAATATTAGACTTTAATCAGTCAGTTGCATGAGATTAATTTCCAGATGTAAATCAGACTACCATGAATAGAAAGCCTGCAATATATCACTGAAATTTTTCTTCTGTTCTGGGTAAGATTAAGGGTACCTGGACGATGGAAAGAGTACTTGGACTACTTAAAGATGTCTGTTTAAAGGTGTCTTTATGAAAAAAAAAAGGCAAAAACCAAACCATGCACTAAACCAAAACGGAAAACCAACCCAACAAACAAACCTCAGTTAAATGGAATCCAGGAGCATGGACTTTATCTTTGTTATCTTTGTCATTGAAGCCTCTGCAGCTGCAAACTACTTCATTTTTTTTTGTATTCTTCACTTATTTTTTAGCAACTGGAGAGACATTCATGTGTCCAAATTACAGGCGTCTGTGTCATTTCAGATGCTCTAAAGCGAAATCCAGGAGCATGGATTTTATCTTTGTTATCTTTGGCATTGAAGCCTCTGCAGCTGCAAACTACTTCATTTTTTTTTGTATTCTTCACTTATTTTTTAGCAACTGGAGAGACATTCATGTGTCCAAATTACAGGCGTCTGTGTCATTTCAGATGCTCTAAAGCATTTAGAATTTCTTTTCAAATTTAACAGATATGACACAAGACCTACAGGAGATGCATGTCCTTTTGAGACAGCTGCTGGAAGCTAAATAGGACATGTGGGCTGTGTAAATAGGGGAAAACCAACCCAACAAACAAACCTCAGTTAAATGGAATCCAGGAGCATGGACTTTATCTTTGTTATCTTTGTCATTGAAGCCTCTGCAGCTGCAAACTACTTCATTTTTTTTTGTATTCTTCACTTATTTTTTAGCAACTGGAGAGACATTCATGTGTCCAAATTACAGGCATCTGTGTCATTTCAGATGCTCTAAAGCATTTAGAATTTCTTTTCAAAGTTAACAGATATGACACTAGACCTACAGGAGATGCATGTCCTTTTGAGACAGCTGCTGGAAGTTAAATAGGACATGTGGGCTGTGTAAATAGGCTCTACACATCAATGTTTAAGCAACTAAAGCCCACCATAGATTTTTAATTACTTTGAACCTTCTATTTTCTTACTAAAACTTGCATTTTATTATCTTATTGTTCGTGTTTCCAAATGTCTTCCCCTCTGTTGTTCTCCTTTTGACTTTCAGTATGATGAATTCTCCTGAAAATGAGGCATCCCAAAATATTCCAGCTGAGACCTACCAATGCTGAGTAGGATGAACGAACTATTTTCCAAATATATATTACCTCATTTGGAAGTGTTCTGATTTTTTTGTGTGAACCTACTACAAAATTCATATTGTTGCCTGACTTCATGGGTCATTTTAACTTTCCAAAGTCAAAGTATTTTCTCAAATACAAAATATTCCCTACTTAGACCATGATCCATTCCAAAAGAACTCACTACTATTACAGTGTCGTAAGTATGATTTATTAAGTATCTAGACCATTACCTAGGTTGTAAGATTCAGACCCACGAGACGTTATGATAGACCTCATTTTAATATTTTCTCCTTTTCATTCAGCTAAGGACTCGCCAACCATGGTTTCATTCCCACCATTTTTCTTTCTTTTGCTTATGAGAATATTATACAAGATTATACAAAAGACATTTTGAGAAAATATATAACACACATACTACCTTGCTACCACAGCAATAACCTCACCAGTAAAAGGAAATTAGGCATGTTACAAGCATCTTCCTTGTTTGAATTAATGTCAGGTTTTGTGTGTGTTTCAACATCGTATCTTAGGTACTCAGAGGTTGATTGTTTAACTGTTTGTTTGAAGAGGTTTTTGTTTCTCCCACTCCCCCCAAAAAGGGCTGATTAGTAAACAATTCTTCATTCTCATTTTGTCCCATTGTCTGAAATCTTAAGAACAAACGTTCCTGTGAGATCTGGATCGACTGAGACCAGAAACTAACTCCTCTGTAACAGGACCCCAAGCACACGCCCTTTCTCCCCATCCTGCTCATCTGGGTGCCAGGTCTCAGATGGCGGTGGCTCCTTGCTTTATACAAAGTCACTGGGTGTTCTCTAAAAACCTGTCCCTTTTCATTTGGGAGCTGCTGTAACTTTGTATAGGTATTGTTTGTAACAGGCAATAAGATTTGTATGAATTGCAAGGCCTCCAGCCTGCTCTGTCAGGACTGCTCTGTCTTAACCTGTAGCTTTATTTTACTTGGTTTGGCTATGACAGTAATTTTTCTAATTGACCAAGTGTCTCTGTCTACTTTGTTTCACCCTTGTTTGTGAGGTATAACTAAAGTTTTATACAGTTAACAGTGACAAGCACTTCTTCGAAGCAGAATGAGGTTATTTATGACCCTTGCAGAATGATGTAGTGTAGGGATACAAGCTGGGTATGATAACAGGAGCCTTGAAAAATGGAGACATGAGATGTGTTGAGGAATACAGGCACGGGATGATAAGAGATGGGGCTTGGGAGAACCCATGACTAGAAGGTGCTCAAGAGTGGTCAATTAAAAAAAGAAAGAAAAAAAGAAGTGGACATCCTCAAAACTGGTTTAGGGTTCACAAAAATAACAAACAAATAGTATCTTACATACATAGAGAGCATCAAATATAGTAACTCTGCATGTAATCTGGAGCAACAGACCTATGAAAACAGAGGAAGATGTAAATGCACGTCCACAAACTGTGTGTGTCTGTGTATAAGAGGAAAAAGAGAAAAGGAAGGAATCATCGTGAACACTGTATTCTTTCAAGTGAAGAGCTCCAAATGCTGACAACTTGCTGTAACGCCACCCCACCTCCCTGAACCATGACCAGAATGAAAACACCAACCTTAGGACCCAGAGGAGTATTGAAAGGATGAGAGTAACATGAGAAAGGGTGATACAAACTAAGTTTGCATATTACATCAACAACAGGAATAGAATTAAAATTGTATACAAGTACTCCGAGTGCATTGTTATTACCTTGTCATTCTTTGTTTTTATTTAATAATATCTGTTTCATTTGTAAAATGAGTCTATAATAGCGATGACCTTTGAATTAGATTGTTAAGATTTCCGTTACGCTAAAAATAAATGCTTGGCTTTGCGCACATATATATATGTATGAGTGTGTATGTGATGTGCTTCCCTTGCCCCTTACAAGGTTCTGAGCTAATGTCACTTTTTGCCGACCTCTCACACCTGGCTCCTAAATGAGGCTCTCCTGCAGCAGTGTTGTGGATATACCAGCACTTGCCAAGTATGCCCTGACCTTCTCCCAGTCCTACAGACCACCTTCGTTGTGGTTTCGTCTCGTTAATATGGACTTGTGCTGGACTTTGAACTTGCTTATTGTTATTCGGATTTGTTCCTGACTTGACCTACTTCATTGACTTTGGAGGCATCTCAATGCTATGTGCTTGCCTGGTAAACAGGACTCCTGGTTGCCCTGAAGGATCTCCAGCCTGCCTTGCATCCTGCTCAGGGTTGCTAGGTGAGGTCTTGCCCTGCCAGCCCCCGTGAGGATAACCTGTAACTCCAGCTCTCTGAGCCAGGGAGCAGTACCTACTGAGAGCAAAACTTCCAGGGGGGCTTGAGCGAAAGCTGATGTCATGGCAACGACTTTGGTGTTTATTTATGTGTTTGTTTGTATCTGAATAAATGAGACAACATGATATGAACATGGGATTTTGGTGGGGTTTTTTGACTTGTTTTTTTATATATATCAGCAGGTGCTGAAAATGTTTAAAAAGAAATACAGTAAGTGGGTTAAAGTAGATAATCAACTCACTCAGCTAGACGAAGAAGAATATAGATTAAAGCTTTCTTTTTCTGTTTTCTCAATTAAAGTTGAGTGACCAAACCAAAAACTGTGTTCCATGATGATCCATTTACTGTTTGGAACACTTTATACAGATTACTACTTGCATACTCTTTTAGAAAAATAAATGCTTCTTAGTTATGAGCTATTTATATTTTGCAATTTTTCTTCTTTTGGTTTTAATTAGGAAGTTAAGACAGGCCAGAGATTCAGCTAGCAATGAAAGTTTGATTAAAATGAGTTCATTTGTCCTAGAAAATACAAATTAATGTTTCCCTCTGTTAAAAATCAGTAACAGAAAATTAGTCAAAAGAGTTTTGACTGGTCTTAGTATATGTGTTTTTTAACAGATAGAGTCAGAGGACATTTTCTAACATATAAAATTTTTACGGAAGTAATCATTAACTGTAAACATAGAAAGAAATGTTATACCACCCCACACGGGGGAAAAAAATGTAGCTAGAACCTGAATAGTCTTACCTCCCATAGACCTAAAGGTAAGGCCTAAACCAACAGTTATTAGGAAAAAAAAGATGGCTTGTCAGAACTGTTCTAGAAGACTAGTCATTATTATGAGTGCAACCTTAATGGGATTTTGATATTTATGTTTTAACAGTTTTCTTTAGAATGAGTACCTTGTATTTTGTTAATATCACATTTCCTGCTTTCAAAATTTATTTGTCCATGATTTATAATGCTCTTCAATCCATTATTTATTGAATGCACAATGTTAAAATAATGGAATTTTCTTACAAGATAAGAAAATAATCCAACCCCTTTAAAAAAGCAGTGGTTCCCCTCCAGTACCTAGATTTTGGTTTAATTATGCCCTAGAATAATGTTTTATAATAATTCTCATTAGATGGCTTGATAATTCAAATACATTTGTTCTCAAAACTTTGAATTTAATTATACTGCTATACGATATATGTCTTGCGTTACAAAGACAGACTGACACGTGCCTACCTCCTGAAAACAAGATATGCCACAGTCAGAGGCATAAAACTTTTGCTTAGATATAACTTTCATCTACAATACTTGTTAAAGCTAGAGTCTTGTTTTATGCCTCCCCTAGGCACTAATCCAATTTGTTATAATTTTAAAGAATCTGTAAAAATGACTAAATATTCATTCCTAAATCTATCTTTTGGATCTCATTAAGTAATTCATTACTTGAAAGATTTTTGCCATTGATTATTGTATTTTTTTAACAATCTATACGTTATTCAATTAATCTTCAGTCAGCTCTACAAACTAGTGACAGCAGACAAAAAATATAGTCTCTCCAAAATCCGTAGTTTACTTGGAAATGAGTAATACAAAGACTTAAATTATCTTGTCTACTCAAAACCCAGGAAAAAACACAGATCCTGCAGTGAGAGCTGACACTCTCTATACTTTATCATTGACACTTTCAAAAGTGGAGATCATACCTGTTAGATTAGGACTGTATATCACACTTCCTTTGCTATTTTCTTTAATCTTTCTGCAAAGATCTAACAACTTATTCGGTAACAAGATACCTGTAGAGTTTAATAAGTTTTTATGTGTAAAATGGAAGTGTTAAGTTCTGCTAAATTATCTTTTCTGAGCGGCTGGGGAGGACTTGTAGATTTGAGTTTGGTTTCTGACTCGGCTACTGTGAAGTCCACAGAGCCTCACATATGGCAGCTGGAGCCTAATCCTAGTGATGCGCACATTTCTTACTGTTAAACATCTCCAAATATATACACATTAAATATTTCTCACAATATTACCATTCTAGTTCTAAGCAGTTCTATTGGATGTCAAGCAAATATTTTTCTTACACATCTTCCTTGTGGTTTGATGCTATGCTCTGCCTCAGAGTGCAGAAATTTAATAGTTAATGTGGAGAGAAGGATGCTTCCTACTCATTCATTTAATATTGTACATTCCCTTGAGGAAATTGATGTCATCCCTTACTGCTACGATCTGAAGAAGGAATTTAGCTTTCCTGTCTTGTACTGGAAACTTGCTTCTATTGCATAATGTGGTATTCTGTTGCACAAAACTCTCAGCTGCCTCTCTTTAAAAATGCTCAATGTTGTATGAAACGCTCACAAACTAAAGAAGAATTTAAATGATCTTAGTGCTTAGAGCATTTATTTAGGGAGTAGAACTCCTGTGTTAGATTCTCTTTTCCAAACAGTAAGTAGACAAGGGATTTTAAAAAGAGTTTCCTCACGTTTCAAGTTGTCCCTAACCACAGGATATTGGGTGAAAATACAACACAAGGAAGTTCTTTACTATATTTCTGTGCTAAATGGATGACCATGTTCAAGGAACTTCTTCACACATAAGAAGTGGGCCCAGGCAGAGAAAGTCTTCTGAGTTTCTAGCATGACCAAGGTCTAACTCTTTGAAAACCAGATTAGAAAATTCTCCATTGTCCATTGGTGCCTTCTGTAAGTTTTCTGTATATTGTATGGAGAAACCTGAAAAACTCTTTTAGGGGTGCAGATGCTATTAACTGTTAGGGTATCTGAAACTGAGGTAATCTAAAGCCTGAGTCACTTGGTACATCTAGCAGCTACCCTTTAGTCTGATTAGTCACAAGTTATTAATTATAATCCATGAATTTGAAGTATAATTTGTCATTACCACATTTCGTCAAGTCTAACTGTTGTGGTAAAGACATTCAAATTGGTTCTTCCCAAGAGAAATCCATAGCCAGAAAAACTGGAAAGCCCTTTTATAGATGCTTGTGATGGTGTCACACGGATATAATTTCCTTCTGCTGTCCATAAACAGAATGAATCCCTGCCTCTTTCGAGCAAGGTCATGCCACTCACCATAATGTTTGTAATCCCTGGCAGGTAAATCTACATTGAACATGCTAATATAAGGTACGTATGTGTTGTCCATCGTGCAATGGTGAAAATTCTTTTTTGATTTGACTACTCCTTGAACAGTGAGATACAGAGCAGATGCAAAAAGCCATGGATTCGTTTGCTCATTTGTTGCATGTTTTCTTTAAATACAACGTGCTTAAGGAGATTTCCAAAGAGGACACTTGGAACAAAAATAGCCGTAAACTGTAAGCTAAGGAATAACAACAAAATTAGTAACAGTGAATACATCGGAACAGGACAATTTGCTGCTTGTGAATCTAGAACACGATTTTTCTTTCAGAGTAAATACAGTCATTCTCAGACCAAACTAGTCCAAATCCTTGAGTTAAAGTGGGTGAAATAGGAGAACAGTTGAATGAGAGAAGGAAATTCTTTCTCTCCCATACAGAAAGGAGTCTCTGTAAAAGTGAAAGTTGAAATAATGGTTACATTTCCAGAGTAAATTGGTGCTATTACAAAGAGCAGTTAGAAACTTAGTAATATTCAGCAAGCCAAAAACAAATATGGGTATGACTTCTATTGCATAGGCACTGTCTAACACCACTACTTTCATGAAAAAATGTATTTCTAGCAAAGTTTCAGAAGTGTTTTGCATAATCAAGGGGATAATTTAGGGACTCGGAACTCTTTGAGTTCACTGACTTGACTCAACAGAGTTCATGCTGAACTTTCCCCTTCAAATAACAGCAATTGGCTTGAAATTTTTTCTTTGTTTTCTTGTATGCAAACCCAGAAAATCTGTATCATTTCCACACTGTTCTTTGAACTCTTTCCACACAGTTGCCACCGAGCAATTATGCTATAAAAACCTGTGAAGGGTGGTGACTCACCACTTTCAAATTTCAGGCACACAGTAGAATCTTCACCTCCTGCACAGTGAGTGTGGCTGTGCTCCCTGCAGGCAAAACCACTTGAAAGAAACTCACTGAGGACAAAACAACATCAGAAGCGTGCGCTGCAGATGGGCAGCTCAGCTTACATACAAGATGCCTCACACATTATTCTGAGATGTCAGTAACATGTCTGACAGTAACAATGAAAGGTAAGTCTCCTGCACAGAGCCAACTTTTAATTTTATTTTTATTTTCCCCGATTTCATAAAAAAATCCACTATCACAGTGACTGTATATTCTGAATATTTGCACAAGTTTTTGTAAGTATTTCAGGAACTGTTTCTCCATCATTTTAATATTCCACGTTTCACATCAAAATGGAAAACTTTTGTCCTGGTTTGAGTTAGAAGAGACCTCATTCTGTTTAGCAATTTTCCTTTCCAGCTCAGTCTCTGCTCAGTGACTGCCCTGTCTGAAGCGAACGGTGTATTTCTGCAGACAGTGTCTGCTCTAGCAGTGACAGCGCTGGATGGTCACAGTCACTGCCAGGGGTTGGGGTGCAGAAAGGCTCCTGCTTGTACTTGCTCCTGTGCAGACCAAGGTCACTGCTCAATCCTGTGAGCCACGGTGGGGGTGCAGTAAGTGAGCGGCTGCACCTGTGGGGAGGAGTGGACAGGACAGGTGACCCCACACTGACCAACAAGGTGTCCCATCCCATATACATCATATTCTGTAAAAAGCTGAGGGTCTCTCTCTCTTGTTCTCTTCTTCAATGGCCAGCATCCAAGAATGACTCTGACCATTCTTCCTTCAATCCCAATCCGTGCATTCCTGAACCCAATTCTGGAATCCAGCTCCTGCATCCAGTTCCTGTCTGCTGCTGAGACTAGTCTGCGCCTTCCTCGGTGTCTGCCCACAGCATCAGTGGTGACGGTGACACGGTTGCCATCAGGTGGGTTGGGTTCTATATTGGTTTTGTATACATTTGTATACGGTTCAATTTATTATTATTCTTGCTGAAGCAGTTTTAGTTTTCTTATCCAATCCATAAGTCTCTCTCCCTTGCTCCTATTCTCCTTCCCCTCTTTGGGAAAAGGTGAGGGGTTAACAGAGAGCATTTGTCATTCGTCTAGTGTCCAGCCTAGACC
This sequence comes from Buceros rhinoceros silvestris, assembly GCF_000710305.1. NCBI lineage: Eukaryota > Metazoa > Chordata > Aves > Bucerotiformes > Bucerotidae > Buceros > Buceros rhinoceros. Next base: position 22,599 of record NW_010423956.1, on the reverse strand, counting down.
TAACCCATGACAACTTTGAATATATTTTTTTTTTTGCTACGTATTTGCAGAAAGTTTAAATGTACATCTCACCCCTCTCATGATCAGTTACAAAACTATGCAAAAGAGCTGGTACCAGAGACATCTATTTGTAGGTTTTGGTATGTCTCTAATGCAGAGAAAAGTGTTAACTCAGATTTTTCTTCTGACTTAACCTGTAGGTTATATTACGCTTTCCATTCAGCTGTATCTTGACTTATTCAAGACTCAATTTGATGATTTTCTTTTTTTTTTTTTAAATAATTCATGTGGATTTCAGAAAGCCTAAAAAGTTCACAAGAATGATAACTGCCCAGAATGTTTTGAATGTTTAATGATGGTTATGGATTTTGCTTCACAAAATATGTCACTGTCAATGAGTAGTATTTTATAGCTGTTTTTGTTTGAACCTCGATGTGTGACCATGCAATTTCTGCTCATGACAATCTTTTATCTCCATGTAAGATGTCATTTCAGATACAAAGCTTAAGTCCAAAGGATCTAAATCTGTTATGATAGGTGTAATTTCAGACCTGCATATAACACATTATTTTCTTTTCCTTTAGAAAGTATAAACATATAGTGGCTGGGTCATTACAGAAGCAGAGCACAAAAGTGCATTGAAATTATTTCAGAGAACAATTCATTAAATCTTATGATATTCCGAGCAAACTTCACGCTCACAAATTTGATTAATTCAAGGTTCAAAACAGTCTAAATGAAAGGTTACGGCTATCACGCTCTCCGGTTCTAAAACAGTTGAATACTAAGAACTTTATATATATTTTCCTTTTTTCTTTTGGCTAGTGTGAATACCATCAAGACATTCCATTTTATGATTTACAAATATCTCTAAGACCTGAGGCCTGATTTATAACAAAGAGACTAACAAAAAATTTTCTGCTCCTCTTAACTTTTTGGAGTCCCTATATAGCAGTTCCATTTGCTGTAGAACTGAGCACTTGAAAATCTGGCACCTTTATTTGACTCGTAAGCAAGAGTTGACTTTTTTTAAATCTGGCCATTGTGGGCCAAATTGTCAAAGCATTTGCCTAATAAAAAAAAAAAAAAAAAGCTGCAGTCATACCATGACTTGAATTTTAAGAAGTTTACCATAGAAGAATCAGAATTAGAAATCACTGAGACACTTTTATTTAATTATTTTTGCTTAGTAGAATGTATGTGAACGTCCTCAGGATTACAGTAGGCTCACAGTTTAAGTAGTAGGAATACTATTTTTTTAACAAATTTAATTCATTTTTCCTCGTTAATGCAACTAAACCAAAAAAATAATATCTGATTTTAAATACAGCCTGTATCAAACGAGGGCAGGTGGTGCAAACATACCTCGTGGTTTCGTCAAAGCAGTGTGTACATTGCCTTCATTGTGATATTTAAAAGTGACCCCATGGAGGAGGAAGAACTCCATCCTGTCTTGTTCCTCTGAGTGTCTGCTTGTCGTGTTTGGTACACCTGCAGCTGGTACATACCCCAGTTAGTACTTTCTTAACACATCATCTGCCAAGGAAAGGAGGGGAGGGCAGGAATAGCTCAGCAAGCAGCTGCTGACAGAGAATGAAAGCTTTCATGCAGTGTGAATCAAGGATTATACTGTGAGGCTGGCAGCTGATACAAAGTTTGGAAGCAAGACTCTGTTATTTTAGACCATGAATTCTGAGAGTTGTTTGTATCAAGCAAGATAGAGAATCCTAATCATGTATAGTCAGGTCAGCTATCACACAGATTTAGACAAAAAAGAAAGACAAGCAGGATTTTTATGCTCAAAGCAAAAGCAGGATCACTGTTAAGGTTGTTTTGTTTTAAAAAGACATTGCAGAGGTGTATGGAATCAGCACCTTTCATGTGCTCATTTCTCATTTATGTGAGAAAATGCATTATATTGTGTTCAGTGCTGATGTGCTATTGTTATTAAACCATCATGGACTGAACTCAGACCATCAAGCTTGCTTCAGTTTACCTGCTTCGTGTCATTAGTGGCCCCAGAGAAAATGACAATAGTTTGATCTACTCTTACCATATTGTCCATACAACGTATTTGTATCGATCTGTATAATTTGTCTAATTTTCTTTTTTAACACATTATCTCTCAGCTCGAATCCAGAACATTGGAGAATAATTAGGTTCAAATTAAGGTAAACCAAATTCTTAAATAATAATAGCACAGGCCATTTGAATCTACTCTCGTAACAACAAATCCCTTTAAGGTCCCCAAAGCAAAATTAGTGCCATCTAGTATGCGCAGGGGGCAGAGGGGGGGGTAAAGACTAATTCAAAGCGAATTAATCTGCAGTTCATTAGCAAACACTAATGTTGCTTTTGGGAATGAGGAAATTAGCAGGATTATAATTATAAGCAACAAGTGTCTTCATAAACATCTAATTGCTTGTCAGGGATGTACAATACACTATGTAAGGCCATTAGGTAGGATTGCTGCATCCCATAAATAAAGTTTTCAGTTTTGAAACAGATTGTGTTTATAAAGTGACACCATTTCTGAAGAGACATTACAGTGACCAAAGCAATTTCACAGGTGTCAGCAGACCCGGCGAGTTGTAATAAGAAATGTATTAAAGCACAGTTTATTTCTTTATCTTCGTAGATTAGGCAGCCTACCCTACAGCTACAGCCAGACACCACTATCAGCCGAGAACCCTGGTAAAGACAATAAACCAGTGTTAGACACTGAACGAAGAGGTTCAAAGGGAAGATCTTGTGCACCAGTCTGTCCGAACTCTGTCAGGGTGTGTGTGTGCCCACGCAAATGCATGCAGTAATGTGAAAGAAGAGAAGCAAGCTAGTTGCCAGTAAGTCATTTTCTTTAGTCTTAGCAAAGAGATTGGCTGCCAAGGGAATGAACTTGGATATTGACTCCTACGGGGGCTTGTTAGGTTATACAGCGGACACCCTGCAAAAACCTTGAATAACAAACAAGCCTGGCAGGCAGAAATCATTATGATGCCCGTGGCTGCGCTAGTCTCTTCTAGCAGGGTCACTTGATGGGCTACTATAAAGAGCAAGAAAGGGATTTAGGAGAGCTACGTTGCCTAGAAACTGTCTGAGCCTTCTTATGGGGGAAAAATTTCTACACTCGAAACTCTTCAAAGCTTTTCCTGTTTTTAGTGTGTTACAGACTGTATTTTGGATTCTGATTCTAAACAGTTTTGTGGATGCTACAGGAGATCAGTTGTTTGTAAAACTTGCTTGATACAGATTTATGAATGTAAAATCCATTGATTCCAGAAAGCCTTACATGAAAGGCTTGAAAGAGAAACATTTCCACATGCATTTTATGCCTGTTCTAAATCTGATTTGCACTTTCTGCCTCATTTTTATCGTTTGTCAGTTCAAAGGCCTGCCTCAATGATTCAGCCATTTGCAAGGTGACAGGAGTGACATGCAAATACACAATTTGATTAAAGTTTCTGCAGCTACACAGATCTAGATTAATGACTGCTGAGTTTCTTATGAATGTGCACTTGACAAGATACTCAGACAACAGCAATTATAAAATATCCTGGTTTTAAGAAACATAAAAACATAAAGAAGAACACATTAAAATTGCTTCTAAAATTTCAATATTTAGATATTAATTTTTGCTTTTCTTTACGCCATATCCATAGATACTGCAGAGGATGGGGAACAAAATTAGCAAGGGTGAACTACCTCTTCCTGGCTTTCAACACTATTGAGCCAGTTCCTGGAATATTCTCAGGCAAAGTTCTCCTAGACTTTAACATTACTTTTCCTGACCAAGGGCTAAGCAGGCACTGAGTGTTCTGTTTCATTGAACTGAGCTGAAGTGGGAAGTAGAGACTGCTCAGAAGTGAGGGACTATTTCTATACGTGAATTATGTTACAAAAGGGAAATTAAGCCAATCACAGTGAAAGAACACTGTTTTCTTCAGTATCCTCTGAAATAATGGAGTTAAACATATGTATCCTACGTACCCAAAACAAGTAAACTTCATATACAGTGATGTTCTTTCTGATTCCCTTTTCCTCCAAGGAAAAGAATTTGCAGGGTCTGATAAGACATTTAAACTATAAAGGTAAGTTACATAGACAAAAGAAAGACTTGTGTATTGCAATAAAAAAATATAGAGATAATAATATCTGCCAAAGTACATTGTTAAATAACAGCATTTCATAAAATCCCTATGCTTATATGGAGCATTGTGGTACTGTCAAGTTCAAAATCTCCTGGATTCATTAAGGGTGAACTAGGCCTTCTTGGGGAGGTATTTTATTGTATTGGCATTTGTAATGGGATCACCTTAAGACTCTCTGGAGGTTTTGTTATTTAAAGAAAGTTCTCATTTTGTTTATAGCTTTAATATACTGTATGTATCATCACTATTTCCCTCTGGATTAATCTTGTTTGAACTAGACCCTATGGATTTTACAAGAGCATTCAAGTTCTTACAGATATTCTTGCCAGAATATGCAGTTTGAGATTGAGCCCAGAAGTCATTCCTAAAGGACCAAAACTTCTTCCCTTCACCAAAACTTTCTGTCGTAGCTCTCTATGTGTGGATTTTGAACAGTGAGATTTGTCTCCTTTTAGCTCAACAAAATAGATTACTCTGCTGGCATGTCTGGCTTGCACATGTGTCCTGGTGTAAGATAAACAGGGCTGGTTTGTTTTGATGGACGTATCACACAAGCCAATTAGAGTATCCCTCCCCTGCACGTCAGCATGTCTCACTGGCTGTGGTGCTTTTGGCGGGACAGTGTTTCTTTAAGAATGTCATGCAGAAAGAAACCGCATGCCTTTTTCACCTGCCGCCAGGGATGAGCGGCTACCTGCCCCCTCCACCCTTCGCTCACTGCTGCCTGCAGCAGATCCCTACTGCTGCTTCCACCTCGGAGCCGCTCCGCATGGCTGCTGTGACTGCTCACGCCGCCAGCTTTGCTGCTGGACTGCCGCAACGGAACCACCGCTGATGCCACCCTGACCCCTGTGCATGGAGGGGGCTTCCCAGCTCTGGTGGGCACTGACCCTGACTGCAACATGGGCTACTGACTGATAGTTTTTTTCATTGTTGTCCTCTTTCTTTAACCACGGCTTAACCCTTGCTACACCAGATCCCTGATCCTATATATATACTTGTTAATATGGTTTGTTTTCTGAATATAGTATCGTTCAATTGTTATCAAAACTGTTCTAGTTTCCCAAACTTACTAAAGGCCTTGCCAACTTTTTTTCCTTCTTATCTCTCTCCTTAACCCTTTCTCCTGGAACAGAGGAGGAGCTGATTGGAGAGAGAACTCGTCCTGTGATTTGGCCAGTCTTGGCCAACTGGTGACAACAAGGCTGAGGAAAAATGCGTCTGATACTTTATAAATAACAGAAATGAGGTTCGTTTATAAGATTGAGACAACTCTCAGGGTGCCTGACAGATTCCTCGTTAGTTGCTTGGAATATTAATTCGATGAAAAATCTCATTTCGCTACTTTTTGTGTTTCACTACTAATTGTGTTTTTCTTTGAGAAAGTAGGATGAATTATCTCAATAGTAATTCACTTCAAAAATTAATTGCCAGAGAAGATATTTACCTGTCTGTTCTTTGATCAAGTACACACTCAGTTTTTGCCCTGCTTGCCTGAAAATGAAGATAGCAAATTATACAACTATTCTGGATTCGCAGTTTGATACTAAATGTTTAGATCATCATGAAAACAGCAGTGCATGACAATTTCTGAAAACTTCAGTCCTTCTTCATATCACATGATCCTTTAATGTAGCTTTGGATACAAGAATTTATTTTTTAAAAGTTGTAGACAAGTCATATCCCACAGGCCAATATGTTAAAAAGGTCTGGTTTACACTTGCACGTATTGTGCATGAAATTTGGGTAATTCTGCATATGCATGACAAGAGAGAACACCTGCATATGCACATTATATGTGAACAGGCATGAAGTTAGGCACAGTTTTCACTGACAAAACTCAAGTTTAAAAACTGGAGGGCTGATTTTGGTTTTGGTAACCATTTGATAGTTTGATTTCCCATGAGAAAAAATGGCATCTATGACTTCTTTCTTTTAATTCATGGTTTATATTACTACAACATTAGATAGTTATTGAAAAGAAAAAGTAAAAAGCCTGATTTGTGTTTTGCTTGCAGAAATGAAAATATATTGTTTGTTGTTAATAATTTCATAATAAAATCAAATTGCTATTTTCAGCTCTTCTTTAGAACATTCAACAAGGTGTAGGGCAAAAACAACAGAAATTTGCCCAATGTCAAGTTCAGGGACCTCAGGAAAACTTTCTATAAGACCTTTCAGTCTGTTCAGAAACATAGCCTGAATAAATTACAGTGTAAAAGGAAAAGAACAGAAATGATGACACACTTAGCAGCAGCAGAAATGGTCTGGTTATGTTGCACTTCTTACCAAGCACTGTTAATACAGCAGTACGATGAGCTGGAAGTGGTCCATTTTCTATGCCTAGGTTAAGAGGTTCCCTAAACAAACGGACAACTGTCATTCAAATGTGTGTAAACGCAGCAAGTTATAGAAAGGGAAATAACATTCTAGAACAGAGGGCATTTCAAAATAACTGTTAGAACGTTAAAAAGTCAGGGGCTACTGATTTCAAAATGGCCTTGCTCTTAAAGGTCGGCATTGCTTACTTCTCGAACGCTGAGCTATAGAGGTATTCCTGCTGCCCACATTCACCTATAAACTCAGAGTATTAAAACAGATATTTTGGCAGGTGCTTCAGCTCTGTTCCATGTAACATTCATTGTTACTAATTACTTCTACCATGCTCTTTATGTAGGATAAACTACTTTGACTCCAGGGTATTTTTGCTGTGCGACAGACTGAAAGATGTTCACCTTTCCCAGATTTAAGCATGTACAAAAAGTCACTAAATATCACACTGCTCCACACTTGTTCTGCTTGACCAAGGGAGCACTGCAGAGGAGGAAAAACACAAAGATTCAGACTAGAAAAGTAGAACACATAGCACTCTTTGTTCAGGTAGACTCCGTGGCTAGTAACGTTGCTATTAGGTACAGGTCACTTGCTCAGAGGGAATAAGGAGAACTTTCATTCAGCCAGTCATCTGAATCAGACTGCAACTTTGGGAGAGAGAGAACTGCTGGCTTGGCTTTGAATCAGCTTCAGTTTCCAATAGACTTTGAACTGCTTTATTCTAGAAATAGCTTTAATAATCCATACATGGATTTATAATGTAAATTTGTGTTCATCTATATTTTTGCTTTGCTTTTATTTTTGTTGTTTCTGACGGCTAACATGACAAAAATGACAAAATTAAACAAGATTCAAGGCATTGTGAGCTTGTGTATGAGAATTTTACTTCAAAACCACAAACATTCTTTTTTCTACAAAAACAGTTTGAGTTTTATTTCAGTTTGACTCTAAGATTTCTAAACAATCAGAACTGAACTGCTCATCTTCAAAGGGTGTCAAACTACACATTTCTTAAGATCCTCAGCTCATGCCCAAGCTCAAGAAGAATCAGAATGCTCTCTCTGGTTTCATTGACCAACGTTTTGTAAAGCATAAAGATGAATTTTCATGACAAATCTTGGATAGCTATGAACCTCAGGAGTCCTCCAGAGTGCATCACTCTCTGATCATACCATACTTGCAAAACAGTTTGAGTTTTATTTCAGTTTGACTCTAAGATTTCTAAACAATCAGAACTGAACTGCTCATCTTCAAAGGGTGTCAAACTACACATTTCTTAAGATCCTCAGCTCATGCCCAAGCTCAAGAAGAATCAGAATGCTCTCTCTGGTTTCATTGACCAATGTTTTGTAAAGCATAAAGATGAATTTTCATGACAAATCTTGGATAGCTATGAACCTCAGGAGTCCTCCAGAGTCCATCACTTTCTGATCATACCATACTTGTGTGGAGTGTTAACTTGACCTGGCCTCTCATAAATAAATAATTTGGATTCGATGATCTTCCTTTGACTTGCCTGTCATATGAGCCTGGAAGTCAATACACTCTAACTAGAGATTTAGATATGGTGGCAGTTCTATGGAGAAGATTATCGTGTGAAAAAGGTGACATTTACCATCTCTCATGGATTGCCAGGCTTAGGGAAAAGCCAAAGCATGTCAAATATCAAAAGTGGGTTTTTTGATGTTACTATTTTTCAACATTTCATTTCAGTTTGCTTAAAAGTTATTTTTTCTTATCTTGTCCTTTTTTTTTTTTAAGACCTCAAATACAGCAGATTGAGAATTATGGCTTCTACTGAATCAACTAATTGCAATTTGCAAACAATTATATCCACCATCTCAAAATATCCCATCTCCAATAACAGGTATTCCCACTGTGCAGAAAGGTTCTACCATGTTTAGGATTTTGTTTGGTGGGTTTTTTTGGTGGGTTTTTTTGGTTTTGGTTTTTTTTTTTTGAGGAGTGGCTAACTTTTTTTTTGATGCATTCCCCATATCCACCATCTCAAAATATCCCATCTCCAATAACAGGTATTCCCACTGTGCAGAAAGGTTCTACCATGTTTGGGATTTTGTTTGGTGGGTTTTTTTGGTGGGTTTTTTTGGTTTTGGTTTTTTTTTTTTGAGGAGTGGCTACTTTATTTCTAGATGACTGCCAATTCATTTGTCAAGCAGGAACTGTCTGCAACGTTCATCAGGGAACAATAGACAAAGTTGGTTTTTTGGTTTGTTTTTTTTTGTTTGTTTGTTTCTGTATTGTTCTGGACTCCAGCCCTTCCCATCTTCCATCTATTTTCCCATAGGTTACTTAGGAATACAAATTTTGAAAAGAATGAACGCAAGTTGTTTTGGAGCACGTGTTCTCTTTGCTATCAAAACTTCGTTTTCCTGTTAAGGAAATGCTTGCAATGCCCTTCCCAACCACTCCCACTCCCCCACGACCTCCAGTGAAATGGTTTGGACATGCCAGGACTTGTGCTCAGGTCAATGTGAGACTAACATAATGAATTTTGGATTCATTAGCTGTCTAGCAAGATGCTTTTCAGCAGTGTTGAATATAAAGAACCATTACAGAGAAGTGAAGTTTCTAACAAGCACAGACTCCTTGCTATACAAACAGGACTGAAAAACTCATTGAATGTTCACTATTTGAAAGGGGGTTTATTCTGTGGGGTAGAGGAGAGGTCAGAATTTTTTTATTTTTTCAATGTCGACTCTAGAGGAACAACTGCAGCTGTGGTCTCTCCCTTTCTGATTTTCTTCTGCATGTAAGTATCCCATCAAGCCTAAGAAAAGGCATTAATCTCAATGACGTTTTAGCTGGCCAGTTTTTATCTGGCTTTCTTCACTACAAGAAAGTGGTTCCAGTCGGTGTTCCCTAGTTTGCTCATCACATAATCACTTTCTCTTATCTTTTGTTCTAGGAATATTTTAGGTAGGCTTTCTGGTCTGCTTGAACACTTGGTAGCTGTTGATCGAATGCAAATTTTTTTCTTATTTATTATTTATTTCTCAGATCCAAGAAACACGCAAATTTTTCTTAATTAAATTCAATATGTGTCCTTCCTCATCCTCTTTGTACTTCTGTAGGAAGTTTAAGCATTATATTCTTACTGAGGTCTTTTATTTTTCCAGACCTTGCCTACTCTTGCTATTTTTTTATCTCAACTGAGCTGATTCTGCACTGTGTGATGCATGTGTATTCATCTGCCAGATTCTAATAAAGGTTGTTATATCAAACTGTCTACATTCTTGATCAATCTTGTTACCTTGTCTTATGGGTCAGGGATATGAGTTACATGGTTTTACATGTATATATATATACACATAAAATGTTCATGTATGTGTACACATACACATGTGAAAAGAAGTAAATTGGGTAAATCAAACCATTTCACAGAGGTTTAAAAAAATATATAGCAATGCAGAAAACATATAGAAATGCAGAAGACATGCAATCAAGTCCTATGTTTAAAGGAATAATTGTTTTCTAAGGAATAAATGATGCCTGTCTCAAGCTCATGTCTTGAACATAAGGACTGTGTTTTTCTTTGGTCCTGTTTTCTTAACTTGCTTCCCTTGTGACCATTGTCTCTTGATTTACAGTCCAAGATTTCAAAGAGTCTTACCAAATATTTTATGAAGAACACAGATAGACATGAAACTGCATATGTCCAAAGATAACATTTAATTCCCCCATAAAACATGTTGAACAAGACAGAAGAAAGAAACCCTGCATTCCAAAATGTGAGTAAGCACATGTGGAGGTAGTAAACATGATGTTATCCTCACAGATATTTGTGGGCTTGTCATGTCAGCAGATTGATCTTCTAAGAATTTCTTAAAGTAGTTTGACTATAATGTGTAATTAAATAGCAAACTAAAATCTAAGCACACAAAGAATCCTATTACTCATGCATGAGATGCATGGAAAATATAAAAAATATCTACTAAAAACTCAGTAAAAGCAAAGCAAGATTTCACTAAATTTTTAAAAAAGAAGTACTTTTTTTGTATCATTATTGAATCTTATGCCCAGCACACAGGTCAAAAATTCACCTCAGAACAGAACGGAAGTTTTGTTCTTTGGTTAGTTGCATAACTTCTATAACTCAGACGTTTCCCACTACAGTTCACTGCTTCTTGAGTTTCAGATAATTCTATACAATATGCTGTTTTGATGTTGATGTAAATTCTCCAGCAACTCCTGAGTGTTCTAGCTGTATTGTATCGACTTCTTCAATATCAAAAGTTTCTAATAATAAGACTGAGAAATAGTTTGAATACTGGTTTGAAATACTTGCCTGTCATGCAAAATAATAGAGAGACAAGTTGAATGCAAGCTCTAGGCACTGTAGCTGAAGAAGTTCGGAAGAAAAGAGTATTGAGTAACTATCAAATAAAAAATATTTATCTGGGTCAGCAAACATTTGATTTCTAATCAAAATGACATGTATTTCTACATGCTTTCCCACAATTAAAGCTTTTTGCTTTTAAGAGATATTGTGCATTACAAAGTGGGCTGTTGCTAGGATCCCAGAATTAACCAAATTAATCCAGCATTCATAAAAGTCTTAACACGAGTTTTTATTAGCACTAAGGACACGGTGAATGGAGGATAATCAAAAAGTTTTAGCCCACATAAAACAGAAGAAGAAAAAACCAAGAAACGTCACTTTTCACTTTAATGCTGTTGACAAATAACAAGCATTCTTTTGTAGTATGAATAATAGAGTGAAAAAATAATTGCAGTTTTAACTCTGGCATGTAGAACATATAACAATTTTTAACCTAAAAAATGAAACTCCACAAAATTATTTGTATTTTTAGAAACATCTTTTGAAATGTCTACCTATAAATCTTCCTAAAGCTGCATGTATTTTGTGTTCCTTATTCACAGTGTTTCTGTCACCAAGGAAAAGAACTTTTAAAGGAATGATTACTTAGTTTCATCCTAGTAATGTTGTCCTGTGTATTTTTAGAAACATTTTTTGAAATGTCTACCTATAAATCTTCCTAAAGCTGCATGTATTTTGTGTTCCTTATTCACAGTGTTTCTGTCACCCCAAGGAAAAGAACTTTTAAAGGAATGACTACTTAGTTTCATCCTAGTAATGTTGTCCTGTTTGCTTTTAATTTTTGTTTAGTAAACCAGCAATTTTTAATGGCTCGATCCATAATAGAGTGTCTGAACAATTAAAAGTGTAATTGGTGTGTTCCTTTCCTTGTATTTTTCTCTCTATTCTAATTAATGAGGCAATAAATCTAAAAATTAGAGGTCTGACTGTTCACCTGCCTTTTCCTCCTTCGTAGATTCTATGGCTGTTATTGGTGTATAATTTTAAAATAACTTTTGTCTGAAAGTCTCTTTGAGAAACACATTTGGACCAAACAGTGGTTAGCATGAAGTATAAGGATGATTAAATATAATTACGCCAAAGTCTTCATAGACAACTTCATGACAACTGAGACTCTACACTGCAGGCTTTGATTAGACACAACACGTTTTCTTCTGGCTGTATGGGTGAACTAGTTTGTAGCCTTTTTCTATTGTGGGCTGTTCAGGGTTTTTAATAGATACAGCAGCAGCCCACCTGGCATGCCCTTATGGAAGTGTCGTCCATGATGGAACATTATATCTTTTTGGCATTTGCCACTTGTTTTGCATGTTGGTACTTGGAATTGAAGGGAAATACTAAGCTAGACCATTCCTGACAGATGTTACAGAATACAATAATTCAAATACCAGAGAATTCTTCCAAGGTTTTAAACTGTTTGGCTTCCAGACCGTTATGAGTTCTCAAAGTTTATCATCATGTTACATTTTAGAATACTTAGTTGACAAACTGACACTATGAGGGTGATAAGATGAGGATTGCAGCATGTGTACACAGCAATCATAGAAGTATCATCCTCTCACAAATTTGTCCAGTCATCTTCTAAAGCAGTGGAGTTCTTACTACAATACACTACAGTAAGTTAAGTTCTTTATTCCTGTGCAATGTCCAACTGTTTTGGAACTACCCTTTCAACTTTAATTTCATGCATTTCCCCATGTCCTTCTGCTGGAAGGACATAAACCCCAGTAAATCCACATCAATGTCTCTATGCTACTTATTGCTCTATAAAACTCTACCATATTCTTTCCTTACTCATCTTTTTTTCTGAACTGAAAATTCCTGTTTCAGTATCTCTTATACAGAAACCTTGATTATCCTTATCCATCTTCTCTCTATTATTTTTTTTATACATACTGTCTTTTCCTTTGACACAGAGAGCTCTGAACTGCACTCAGAATTCTAGAAGTGGCTGTGAAGGAAGCCTCCAGTGGCATAATGTCTTCTTTATTCCTTTCTTAGTAAATTTGGGGTATTTCTACTGTAAGTAAAGATTCTTCTCTGTTACATCTGAAATTTTCAAGACAAGTTTGCTCATGCAACTGATGCCAAATGCATTAATTTCACGACAAGAGTGAAAACACATCTAATTCTGTATTTAAAAAAAACAGGAAAGAAGAATGTTAAAAGAAAGCAAAATGTCAAAGGTATTTCCTGAATAATATATCATTCATACTCTCTAATCTCCACAATTTTATTTTGTCAGTAACATAGTGTGGACACACAATATGAAGTGTAATTATTTTCTTTAAAAATAATCAAAGGTTAAGATGTTTAAAGGTGTAGTTCAGTAGGAATTTGATACTGAAAATTAATAGGTTCTATTAATTAATATTGAACAAGGGTTATTTTTTTTTCAGGTTTCTCTGTTCCCAACCTTTATGAGGACTTTTAAGTCATCTGTGTCATGTTCTTCAAACAATATGTCTATTATGACTGAAAGGCTGAGTTTTATTCAGATGCAAAATATATGACTTTTAAGCTGAAGAACTTAAAAGGATATTAATATTAAAAAAGAGGTATACATACATTTAGCTCTCATCATACACCCAGTAAATAAGAACATAAAATATACTTTCCCTCAAAAGTTTGCAAGCATTGTTATGCCTGTTTTACAGGTAGGGAATCAAACTCCACGGATATATAGATTGTCAGTCACCTGTACAAGCTTCTTAGCCATAAGGCTTATTCACCTGTCATCTTCCTAGAGATAATTTCATTGGATATGGAGCTGTATTAACACAAAGACAGATAGAGATATATGACTAGACAGAGATGTATACATAGGAATATAAATGAATGACTGAATTTTTAAAATCTGAATTACAGGTAATATTACTCATTCTGTCAGTGGTGTATGATTTACAGGTTAGTGCGATTTCATGAACCTTTGCGTAGTAACGGTGTCTGATAGGCAATATCCTCATGGCTTTGTAATTTGATTTTTTTTAATGCAGAAGCATTGTTCTCTGTGACATTTCTTTTGTGTGTGTGGACAGGGGGGCTGCAGATGAATATTAGCAAACATGATAAAGGGGCAATAGTACAGTTAGCAGTCAGCAGCTGTGCAGGTTCTTGTCCTGTCTCTTCATCTCAGTCACCATTTAAATTAAATTTAATGAGATTTAATTTGAATAGGAATAAATAAGATTTTATTTAAACAAAAAACAAATGAGGTGGTTGTCACAACACTGAAGGATAGCAGGAGAACAGAGCAGGACAGATTTTAAGCAGATTAAAAGGGAAAATATTTTTCTAGTTAAAAGAGTCTTTTGACTTTCCTACCTTTGGTATTCTAGTTAATGGAGGTTGCTCTGCATTATCCAGCAGGCAGCAGATTATAAAGTTAAATATTCTGGTCAAATTTTTTTATTTATGTGAGCAAAGAATAGGATCTGTTTGGTTTTGCTCTAACTACATCATGAAAACAGAAAATCCCTGGTAACAGAAATGGGCAATACAATGAAGATGGAGTTTTAAGTAAAAAAAAAAGTGTCTTTTTTTGGTTTGATAATGTTTCTTTCCACTTGTACTCATGCCAGAGATCCTGAAAATGCTGAGTAAATTCAGGTGTCACTCAAACTTGTGCTCTTTCATGCCCTTTGCTTTTCCCTGAAACTATCCTATGCATGTTCTACAGTTTGCAACTTCTTTTTTTTTTTTTTAATACACAGCAAATGTACGTTTTGTATTCAAAGATTTATGTCAAACTGCTAGTTTCTACAAGAGAAGTCTCTCTCCTCTCCATCTGAAAACCTACTTTTCTTCAGTGGCAAAAAGCAACTTTTATCTACTTCAAAGCCAAATTGTTTCCCTTTCTGGTCTTTAAGATTTGTGCTATGTATTCATAAAACTTCTGGAGTGGAACAGCATTTTGATGGTTCCAAGCAATAGTTTGGCCATTTATGCTTTGCTGTCTCAGTATTGCTTTCTTCCATCTGAATATGGCAGTCTGCAAATACATTTCTCAACCCTACCCATGGGATCAAAGGAAGAAGGATTAGCTGAAAATCACCAAAATCTAAGGAATATTCTATTAGTCCTGTGGTGCTACATTTTAAAGAGATTAGGAGGCTCCCAGTATCAATGAATAATCAATAAATATATTTATATCAGTGAAGTCAGAATTATAAATTATGTTTACACTAATGAACTTAATTGTTATAAGTGAGGCATCCTTATTCTCTATCTTTGTTTTTAAAGCATTTTTTAAATTGCATGGACCAACAGCCTTTTTTACTGCTTTTCCACTCTTCTGTGAAATATCTCTGCCACTTTTCTTCAGAGTTTCATAATGTTTAGAAGGATATCGTTGGAAAAGAGTTCCTTGCAGGAGCCTTTCTGACCTTTCTGACTTCTGCCTATTTGAGTGCTTGAATGAATTATTCAGCTGTTCATGAAAAAACTCAAAATCACACCAGTGTAAGATTTCTTCCCTGTCCCATCACGTGTTGCTGTTGGATGTACTGTTTCTTTGCTGCTAAGCGTCAATCTTTGGAGTTGCATATTCTTCTGTCACTGTGATGGTTTGAAAATGATGCCAGCCAGGGGCTGAGCTTTTGTTCTTCCCTTCTCCTTTCCCCTGAAACGCGGGAAAGTGTTCTCGTGCATCTTGGGAAGGGAAGTGATATTCAGACACGCCTCTGCGAATAAGCGCATAAAAAGGGGCGTTTTGAGACACTCCCTTGCCGAGTGAACCATGTGGCACTTTGGAATTTCCACCCCTGCGACTGAGAGAACTTTTCATCGGAGACAGAAAAGAACATGGGCAGCTACCTCAATGCCCCTGGAGCAGTAAAAAGACTCCTCCTGAGAAGCAGGTAGACCTTTCAGCTTTGCTGATTACCGATGGGGGTGGCTTTGGACTGAGTTCAACTCGGCAAGGGGTAAAACCAGCTATAAGCCCCCAGATCCTGTACAGAGCGGACAGATACCGATGGCGAAGGGGAACGCGAACTGGTTCCAGGTGCTCGGCACAGAGCCTCCGCAGATGCGGGGAACCCACAGGCATTCCTCACTGCAGATGGGGAGAGCAAGAAGCCACGGAATTTTGCCCTTGGTAAACTTGAGTCTCCTCCGAGCGACCCTGGAGGAAGAAGGACTACATACCCACATAGAGGTTTGCTCCAGGAGAAGTTTTCTTGGACTGAAAACTTAGTGAGGTGACAGACAAAAACCAGGTTTGCTCCAGGAGAAGTTTTCTTGGACTGTAAACTTAGTGAGGTGACAGACAAAAACGCCTTTCCTCCCTTGCCACACCCCCCAACCCCTGGCAGTCCGACCACATGGCAAGTTCTTGATTTGTAAGAGGGAGATGTGGGTAGAGATGGGAGACTGTATTATACTTGTATATGCCTATTTATTTATTCGTCAATCTCTCCTTCTATCTCTCTCTTTTCCAGTCCTGCTTAACTTTAAAATGATTGATTTATGGGCTTTTTACTATTAAAACTTTTCGGTTTTCCCCTCCTTTACATTAAACCTGTGTTTGTTTTTCCTTTGCCTAAACAAAGCCTTGAATTCAAGCCACAACGAACTGCCAAGCTCCGTTCTGTAGGTTTTGGTGGGTTTACATTCCATCCAAAATCCTGTCATCGCGAAACCCTTTTGGTTTTAACAGCCACATAGTTTAAACCCGCGACATTTGCATAGGCTGACTTCTATTTATTGTTCACTACTTAAACACTGTAAGCAGGATGGTAATGAAGTAGACACCCCAGTGTACAAATGTGGTTAGAAGAAATGTGTAAAGAGAGGTCATATTTTTAATAGCGTGGGTGATATAGACAGAAAAAACAGCCGAACTTTTAGATAAACTGTCTTTTCTCTACAAAGTAACAAAGGTCTGACAAAGTAACAGTAAATTTCAAGGTAAAACCTGCATGTGATAATTTCTCTTAGCGTAAAAATAGATGAATTAGTATATTCCTAATGATGTTTTCCTAAATCTGTCCCTGATTTCATACTGCTTTTTATCTGTTTCCCTCCCTTATTTCTGAAATATCCACAGAAATGCCAGGAGAGTTATCTATCTGTCTTTGAAGGATAATTAATGTTCACATAATTAATTTTAACATAATTAAAGTTCACATAACCATTGATAATTTTATATTTCACTCATATTGACTTTAAAATTTACCCTCATATGAAGTGGATTTCACAAATTTCAACACAGGATATTTTGAGGGGTTAAAAAGATTTTTTAAAGTGATTTACTCATTTCTCCCCTGGTATACCTAACACCATTTTTTAATCTGAGTCAAAATTTGCATGTGATATTAGGCCTGAAGTCCTTTCTTTATTGATGTAAAGAAAAAAATACACAGATGTTGTTACACATTGCAATGGAAATATTTCCTTTCCGTACTCATTAGAGTGAATTTAATTTACAGTTGAGCTAGAACTTGATACTTATACCTTCAGTACCTGCATATATTACCTTCCTTGTGTCTTAAAACCGCATTGCATCATTTCAGGAAAAGCTACCCTAGAGGGTGATAATGGAGTTAGTGCTTCTTAATATCAGCTATTCATTTTCTCTCTGGTTCAGATTACTACTTTTTGAGCACTAATTTCAGGCTGGCATAACTGTAGGAGTCTTGTAAAAGTAAACATACTCAGACAGAGTATGTTTTACTGCAGTTTATTGTACTGAGGAGGTAGCTAACCTCAACTACTGTAACTCATGCCAGAAAGGGCTGCAGCAAGCACTCTCATCAGAATCTGTATGGTGGAGTGACACTGTTGCAGCTTCACTCCTGCAGAATACCAATATAAAACACCGATACAGTGCAATACGTGGAAGAATTTCAGTGAAAATCCTGAGGTTTCACTATCTGCATCAGACCATAAAGCTGAGAGAGAGAACCAGGTGTCAAGTGTGTAAATCTTCTGTTGGACAGAATTTTGTAACAAAATCTGTAATTAAACATTTGATCTTAAGACACATAGATGTGGTGGTTAGGGACATGGTTTAATGCTGGACTTGGCAGTGTTAGGTTTATGGCTGGACTCGATGATCTTAAAAGTCCTCCGAAGTGAATGATTCTATGGTTCTACGAAAAAATGCTGAAAATTTAATATATAACAATAAATCGTAATGATCTTTGGATTTCAATCTATCTAATTGACCTGCATATTCCAGCAGCTAGAGAAAAGCCTTTAATCCAGCAAATCTAAAATGCTGTAGCTTAGCTCTATGTATTTGTATGCAGAGATGCATGGTTTACATCAAGCAATTACATGATTTAATGTGAGCTTCTTTACTGCCACTGAAGCTGGACTTCTGATTTGCTACCCTCACAGCTGTCAGGTTGAGTTGCTCTGACTGTTTTAATATTCAGAAGTTTTCTGCTTTTTATTGCACCTGTTGAAATGACACTCAGTATTTTGTAGTAAAATATGTATATTCTATTTCATATACTCATAATAATGAATTTAAAGTAGCTGGTAATGATTTCTACAGAAAGGTCTCAAGATGACATAACTATCCTTCTAATGAAGAAGAGGTCTAATGATGATAAGAATATGACAAATACAGGGTACAATACAGCAGTGATACAGAAAACCGTATTTTTTCCCACATACCCAGTATGGCAGAAAATATCTGTTAACACGAAGCTCTGCGAGGCATCAGAGGCAGAGCCCCAAGACAAGAATTCTTTGTGGTCAGACCTGGGAGGGCAGACATTATGTCATTCCTGATCCTTCTTTAGTCCATAGGAGGCCTATCATCTCATTCTTCTCCATGTCACAGATTTTACAGTTTACCCTCTGTGCACAGAACTGCAACAGCTCTATAGCCGTTAAACTGACTAACCCTTTATTTCCTCAGCTTCCCGTTAGTACCGTCTGTATAAAACTGTGGTTGTACCATGAAAAGACGAGGGAAAGCAAAACAGAAGAAAAAATGTTGCTCTAGCTAAACCAGGCACGTATAAAGCAGGTCAATACAAGTTCAGAAATAGTAAAGTCCAACAGCCCTCAGAGCTGAACCGTGCAAACTCAGTGCAAAGCCTCTAGGCTGCTGTTAGCAATGGCAATACTGTAATGTGTGGCTACAGGGCTACGAGAAAGAACTAAATATTTCACCTACTCTCCACCCACCCTTCTGCCACAGAAAATCCTGCACCTTTGTCATCACTGCAAAAATACCTGTATAAGATTATGTATTTATCTTACCAAGAGAACACCGCTTCTCATTATTCCTGTTGATTCTTACAACACTTTGTGTGCTTTTATAACTGAAGGAGAACCTCTCTTGACAATTTGCATTATCAGAGCTGCAAGCCAAAGGGGGGGGGGTCTGTGCTCATATGATTTACCCTCCTGACATCATAGTTTTGGGTCTTTACCTCTTAATATAAATTGATCTAAAGCTGCTGTGAGTCTTTTCTTATTGAGTTCAAAGAGGTCCACACTAAGCCTTAGGACAGCATGTCAGTCAGGTCCAGATTTGAGGTAGGTCTGCTCAACATTAATTATGGAAGATTTCCTATTTGAAGTTATTAGGGAAAAAATCTCTATAAATGAGCAAAAAGTTTCCTTTCAGTTGAGGACAGTTTATTAGCTGGTGTAAACTAGGAAAGCTCCATAATGGAACCATTACTTGCAATAGAGTTTGAATAATGACTTTGTTTCCTCCATGTGTTAGAGAACAAATTCTCAACAGTTTTTAGCAATCTGTACTAATTTGAGAATATCTCTAGGAGAATTCAGAAAAATCTGGTTAGCAAAATAGACACAATTGTACTGAATTTCCTAGAAGTCTCTTTTTTTTTCCTTTTTTTATTTTTTTGCGAAACATTGTAGAATACCAATGGATAATCTGATATGCAATCCAGGTAATTACAAGGCTACAACCATTTTATTCTGAGGCCTCTATCTCACAAGAAAAGGAAGTAATTACAAATGCACACACCGTATAACACACAGAATTTTCCAAGATTTTTTTATTAGTTCTTTTTCTGTCCACAGTTCTTGTCAGGAAATAGTTCTTGGCAAAGAACTTGAGTTGGTTTTTTTTTTTTTCTTTCTGAGTATTTTTTGTAAGATTTTACTGAGATTTCTAACCTAAAAAAAAAATCCCTAAGTGGACTAAGTCTTGCAGTTTTCTCACCCCAATTAGACCTAACAAGGTAAAATCCTTTGTAGATCTGAGACAAGCTGTTCTCTCAGTTCCTCTGGTTCATAGGTGATTCCCCTGCTATATAATCCCATCTTCTGCATCTGCCAGTTTGGCAATGCCTCCTCCAAACTGTAAATACCCTGGTTGTTCTGAAAGGTTTTGCTAAACTTATGTAAGTAGGAGTTGGAATTGGACAGGCCAGCAAAACGTTGTGAAATGAAAACTGTTACTACAAAGGCTTCCAAATAGAGGAAATCCCCAAATAAGCTACCAGAGCAGGATTTTTTACCTCCATATTAAAATATCCTTTCATGTGGTTAGTCTATATAAAGTGGCTACCTAGGGATATTCTTTTACAATTAGTTGACATATTGTTTGTGTTCTTGTTGCTACCCCATACATATAATGATCTGAAACCAGATGAAAGTAGTTTTATGCCCCCCAGTACCTGAGAGACTGCAACCCCCCTCCAAGTTTGCCATTTAACTCCCAACTGTGCTGTTGCCTTTAACTGTGCAAGACAGCAAGACAGCACATTTTGTAGATTAAACCAATAAACTAGCAAACATAAAAGAAACAAATCTCATAATTGTGGATTTCAATTAAAGAAAGGAGGATCAAAGCAAACATTCTGCCTGAAATTGCACAGCTGCTATCTACACAAAACGAGAAAAAGAAACCCTGCTCCAGCTAGCCATAATTTTGGGGGTGGGGAAGGAAAAGGGAGAGCTCAAACCCTGCAGTAGTACAGATTGCTTATGCTTCTCACGTCCCAATCAGTAATACAGAAATATTGAGTAATAAATTCCCTGCCTCTCCTGATCTGAGAAGCTCCCACCATCTGTGAAAGACAATTTGTAACAGCTTTAGTATTAAGATTCAGTAAACAGGCAATCATAAGCATTGTGCCAAACAGTGCCTACGTTTTGAGAAAAAACATAAAGCAAAGCATGAGTAACGCCACGACCCTTGTATTGCAGAATTACCCAGCTACCAAAACAGTTTCGATTGCAGAGGGTTTTTTTTTTTTTTCATTTCTTCTTCTTCTTCTTCCCCCAGCCAGGAAGGAGTGCTGGAGCCTGCACACAGTCCAGCTACATCTGTGGGCTATGTATGTAGGCCTCATCCTAATGTGTTGAATTATTATTGATGGCTGAGGCAGTTCTGCTCTGCTGGTGAACCAATAATGTCAAGGCAGTACCTGCAAGATTAATTATAGGGGAGAATGGGCTCTGGTTTCCAGGGACTGAGACATTAATAGAGACTGAGCATTAGTTTCAGGGGATTCAACAGACAGCTGAACAAATGCCTCAGACGTTGTTATACATGCTAAATCCTGGCACTTACTTCTTAACAGCACTGAAAAAAAAAAAGTTTAGAACAATTGTGTTCAAACTGGGAAAAACGGAAGGCTCTGTAAACCGGATGAAAAGGAAACAAAACAATGCCGAGGTTTCTAAAGCAGGTTAGTCTCTATAACCGTACCTGAGCACACGGCCCTCTGCAGTATACTGAAGAGGGAGACAGTGACGAAGTTCTGTAGCATTAGCAGGAAAAAACCCTGCTTTTTGGTGACTGACAGTAGCCAGGCTTTCAAAATACTCGTGACATTCTACACATGGAAATACAAGTTGGATCAAAGAGCAGAATATTCTGTGCTGTTTCTCCTGCACCACTGCAGTGGAAATTTGTACTCCATGAAGAATTTTAGCTGTAGAGAACTGAGAATATGCAGTGGATAAAGCTGCAGCCATAGCAACAGCTACATAAATTTTCAGGCAAAGACAAGGCACACGGTACAAAATTTAAGCAGTGTAACTCCTACAGTGACTTCCAAAAAATAAAAAAAAAGTGGAGAAGGAAGTGTTGAAGGATGTTTATTACAAAGTAATCGTGCCTTCTCCATTATCAAGAGACCCTGGGCTTTCTGCTTATGCTTGTGTGACCAGAGGTGCAGCTGAGGGGTTAGCTGTAACTCTCCATCTTGTCCTTTGTCTTTGGCGGGTGATATCCCTCTTTCTCTCTTTTGTTATCTCCTAGGCCTAACACTTTTGAAACAGCCTTGGGAATTTTGTGGTCAAATTTTCAATATATTGTCCAACTGCCCACCTTTTGTACCTTTTTCTAGCTGTGCAATACTTTTAACAAAATAATCCCAAAATGAATAAAACCAGGCGGCTAGTGTGGCTCACACACCTGTGAAATACGGGATCTATGAAATAGATCTCAAAATGGAGTGAAAAACCTTCACAATCGCTAAGTGCATCACTGCTTTTCTTCAAACTTGCAACAGCAGCAGTGGAACTATTAAGCAAATGCACTTGAGATTGAAAGATCCACAGCAGAAGGATATATTCAGGCTTCATATTTACTTTGCATCTTTAGCTTCTGGGTGATTTCTTTCTCAATGTCATGTGAAAATCACCTCCAATTTATCATTGTCTACAGATATAGGATAGGACACCCCAAGGAACCCCCAACCTCAGACTATCTGGAAGTTTCTCAACCTAAACAGAGGTGAAAATTAATCTGAAAAAAAAAGGATTCAAATCCTGCTCTGTAGTGAAAGAGTGAGGCTCCCAAAGATTTTT
>NW_010423955.1:108822-116494 GCF_000710305.1 Buceros rhinoceros silvestris | reverse complement strand
AACCAGGAAGTCTAGCTCAAACCGGGACAATACCCATGAGAACCTCCTCTCCGTCATGATCTGCCGTAGCCAGGGTGCTCCCTCCTCTCCTGTGGACGGGTAAGGGCCAGGTGTGGTGATGCGGGAGGGAGGACGGCTGCAGAGGCTGCTGATACAGATGGGTCCTTTGCAGGGCTGAAGGCAGCTGGTCCTGCTCCATGGGAGACACCCCCACGCTTGCTTGAGTTGACCAGCGCATTCCTTACGGGGCTGTTTGAGGTTTCTCCGGGCCCCTCAGGCAGTGCTTCCTGATGGGCTTCCATACAGTTGTATCCATACAGTGATGGCCTTCCACACAGCTGCATCATTTGTACGAACTCTGCGGCCTTGAGGAGGTAAGATGCATCTTGAGAAGCACATTTAAAAATTGGTACCAAAACCCTCTACCTAACTCCTCATATCCCAGCAATGCCCATGTTCTTAATTCCACACACCCTGAACCACCCTCCTCACCCCCGAGCTGAAAGCACAGTGAGTAGAATTTACCCTCGCAACTTTTAATGAACAACATTAGCCCGATTTACAAAAAGAAAACTAAAGCACTTGGTGTTTAACCCCTTGCTCAAACCATGCCGTCTCCAAGAGATGGGGTGCGGAGCCAGTCACCTCCCTCTGGGGGTTATTCCCTGGGCTGGGGGCTGCTGCAGGCAGCTCTGAGCATCATTTGTGTTTCTAGGCTGTGTCACTGGAGCGCTCAGCGCAGCAGCCTGAGATAGGTGTTATATGGGAAATATATAACCTCTGGCTGAGGTTCCTGGAGCCTCCGGAGAGCTCAGCTAGCAGGAGCCTGAGCGAGGGAACACAGGCTGTGCTTCCAAAGCTCTGCTTCTGCATCCTGACCGCCAACACCACCTAGCGAACGTGTTCTAGTAGCTGAGGCCACACTGGCACCCACAGTGGGACTTGTAGCTGCCCACGAATTACTACACCATCCCTGCGTCTGCGCACAGGCAGCAGCTCCCTGGAAAATCCTCCGGATGACCCAGGCGGACAGCTGTCCAGCAGATGCTCAGGCGGACCTGGCATGGTTGACACTGTTTGACACCATTTGCTGTCATGCACGTTCATCTGGAGTTACGCAGTGCCCAGCATAACACAAGCAGTGCCCGGAGGAGCTGGAAGCTCATAGAGTCTTATGTTCATCCAACAGAGAAGTCTCTCTGTTCATCCTCCACGTAGGGCAGTGGTACACCCACCCCAGCCATCTCCTCCCACTGTCCATCCCCACTGATGTACTGCAGCAGGCTCCTTCCCAGCTCCACATAAGCATCAGCAACTCCACAGGGGCAAAATAATTCCCTCACGCAAACGTGTTTGCCAGTGGCTTTTCACTCTGAAATGTGCTTTCTGGTAGGAGACAGGTAAAACCCCCACTGGTTTAGCATCACGTCCCATATCCTCAGCCAAACTGCCCAAGGCAGTTTGTTTGATGAGGGGGTCCAGCTTTGCCAGCTCTATCTGAGCACAAAACCAGTTTCAGTTTCCAGAAGCCCGGACACCTTGGCTGCTGCTGCTTAGGGAAAAAAAAAAAAAAAGAAAAAAAAAAAGCAAATGTTAAATAAAGATTTTTTTTTTACAGTGAAAGACACCTTGGCTGCTGCTGCTTAGGGAAAAAAAAAAAAAAAGAAAAAAAAAAAGCAAATGTTAAATCATGATTTGTCTTCTACAGTGAAAAAGGGATGAAGAAAAAGACAAATCTAATCCATCTTGATTAACGAAGGTTTACAGGTTTCTGCAGGCACTTCTGCTTGCTGTCGAGCCTTGGCACGGTTGTCATTCCAGCACACAATATAGCACATTAGAATCATCCAACGGAATGAATACACTTAGTGGGCATATAACAGGCTTTCTCAGCCCTCTTCCCAGCAGAAAGGTCTCTGTTCCCTTCCAAGCCCAGTGCTTGTGCGTTACTGCCCTCCCAGTCCCAGCTGTGGACTGGTGCATGCCGTGACTTGTCAAATAAGAGTGAAATTCAGCACCTGTCCTGAACCCTATTATTTGGGCCAAAAGTTTCCCTCTACTCCATCTTGGAGCTGCACATGTTGATGTGACTGCATGTTCCTTCTACTCCTGAAAACACAGTGTCTTGGTTTTGCTCAGCAGGAGAAGCACAGCTCTGCAGCAAGGTTTTGGAGAGGAAATGCCTCCAGGGCCATCAGGTGCACTTGCTGTGATGGTGTTACCAGGATCCCCTCACACACACATTACGAAGGTGCTCCCTTGCTGCCAGCCAAGAGCAGGCTTGAGGAGCAAACACAACACAGGCAGAGTTGAGCGTTGTGCTGCAGCCCAGCAAACCTCCCGATGGGACATGAGCGATCCCCAGTCTCGTTAGTCTCTTCCCTGTGGTTTTGGGCACTCACGGACAAGTTCTCATGTCCTTCGCACAGCAGGTTAGCTCCAAACAGACATCAGTGGTGAAACTGCTGCCTGGACCAGTCCTGGACCCCAGGACTGCCCCTCACTAGGAGGGGACCAGCTCCTAAATAGCGAGCGTTGCTGCCCAGTTGCCAGTCTACCGCTCTCTTGTTCTGTGCACAAATCCCTCTTTTGAAAGCCCGTGGGCTGCTGCTCTGGCTGTACTTGGAGACAAAACACCGCAATGAAGGCATTTTATCGCTCTCCACACTCGCTTCGTTTCCCTCACTGGGAGCGTGATTAAGGTTTGGTGACTTGTATGAGTCCATAAAGTAAAATCGCTCTCAGAAATCTACAACCCCATGGTCAACTTCAGGTGCTGCTCTGAGGGCGCAGGAGATGCTCTGCCAGCATTTGCCCGTTTTGGATGCTGCTGCATCAAAAGAGAAGAGCATTTTCCTTTTTCACGTGTTCTGGTTTATTTTCACATGCTGTCCCTGAGAAAGAAAAGCCATGGTGATTTCCCAGCCTTTATTCCCATTGTTCTTTCCTGCGCAGCCTCCTTCCACAAACGACCCCGTGCTGCAAATCATCTTTCACTGGGGCAGCTGGGTCCAGCACTACGAGCCTGTTCTACACTGAGTCTGCAGCACGAGTTGCTCTGGGGTGCAGAGATTCAAACAGCTTTATCATGCCAATCTTAGAGCAGACAGCAAAAACTCATCCTACAAATCCTCACCAAAAGTCAAGCCAATATTCATGACCACAGGTGGCTTATGCTCTGCCCAGTCAATAGCACCTCGGTGTTTTTGTCAAGCGGTGACAACGCGATTGATTGTTGTAATATTTGCTGTTCTGTGCCAGGGGCACCAGCGTGGGGCTGCAGAAGGTGCAATCTTCTGAGCTCCGTCGGAGTGACTGATGTCATTTTGAACCCCCGGAACTATCGTTAGTTGTGAGGCAGGAAGCAGGTGGCCAGCACAAGGGTTTCCTTGTGCCTCGGTTGGTCCCGCAGCGCTGGTGGAGATGTGCTGGTGTGGGGCTCACCTATTGGATGAGGGGCTGCCTTGGGCACTGCCTGAGCATCTGGGGTCTAATGCCAATATATAAGGAAACAAAACCACATCAGGTGTAGTCAGATCGCAGCAGTGGTTTCTTTCTCACCAAAAGCAGACTTGCCAGGCTAACCGATGCTGCTCGCAGAGCCACGGCAGCTGGCTGCCCCAGCTTCAGACAAAGCCACCTCGGGCCAGCTACTCCCTGCAGTATCAAAAACCATGAGAGGATTGTACCTACCTGCTTTCTCTTCAGTCTTTGCTGTGCCTTCTGCCTGATCTCCCACATCTCAGTGTAATTTGGAGTCTGCCATGTAGCGAGGGAAGTGCCACTGCCACAGGCTGTGCTGAGATTTGACTGAAATGTCCCTTTCTGCATGGTGGGCTGACGCGAGCTGGGGCAAGGGGTTTGCACCATCACTGTCCAAGCAGGGTTTAGAGAATAACCAGAGGCTTGTACAGCTATGATGCTTTTGATTTCAAAACACTGAAGTCAGCCGCATCACGCTTGAAACAAGAAGGACATGAGCCAGAGCTAGGATGTGCAGAAGAACTGCCTGACCCTGCCTGGAGAGAAGGCAAAGGAACTCAGGGAGCAGTAGCAGCTTCAGCACCACGACCAATCACCGTTTTAGAGCTGCACCGAACACCCTACCCAGTCCACACAGCAGCACCCCAGGGAACATTCGGCCCTGCTGAGTGCAGAGACTCGCTTTACCTCAGTGTGCCAAATTCCGACACGCTGCAGCGCGGGCTGGGCAGGCATCGAGCAGCATCCCTCCAGCGGGAGGACACTTTAACATGCGTGGTGCTGCAGAGCCTCCGAACTGAGGACCCTGCCACCACTTCACAAGCATTTTGTGGAAAGAAAGAGCATTTGAGCTATAAATTAATAAATCCACTATTTGCACTGGATTAGGGTGAATTGCTCAGCTCTGTTCACATGTTAACCCTCAGGAGACTCCGGAACCCTACTGTTTGCTCCGTTTTATTTGTAGAGCCTAATAGCTTTCATATGACAGAAAGTGAGAGACGAGCTAATAAAATTACCAAGAAATGACATCCACTGAGCACACTGACCTGAGCAGTGATTTACTAACCGTGCTATAAGAGCTAAAAATAGTTCTACTTGCATGCAATACCATCTATGCCAGCAATTAGTGCAATAAACCTAACTAATAACCTCACTCACCTAGATAAAAGGAGATGGCAGGCTAATCCCCTGCAGTTGAAAGCATCTTCTAAGACTTTCTTTCACCGAGGCAAGACTTTGCACACTGAGAAGAAGCAATTGTCAAGAGCAGAAACAGATGCAATAGTTTAGAACTCAATGTAATAGGCTGGAATAGCTCTTTCAAGGTATCTTGGCCGGCTTTTTCTGCTCAGCCATAAAAATATTGCAACAAAATGTTTCATATCCTCCTCTCTACTTCCGTGAGGTTCTCATTTCTGAGAAGAATAAGGGGTGACATTTATATCTTCACTCCGAGGCAGGTGAATATTAAGGACAGAGAATGTAATTCTACACTGCTTCAGTATATCACAGTACATCATGAATTCTGCGATAATTCTGTAATTCTAGAAAAAGATGTGCTCAGGAAATACAATTTATATGTCACATCTCCACACTAATCTCTCGATAACTTTTCTCTAATGCCTTTGGGTACAGACAGGTCTAACAAAACCATCTGGTTCATGTAGGTGTCATTGATGCTGGGGGGTGGAAATCACTCCGTCTCCCTACTCCAAACACCCTCAGACTTTGCTGAGCTCTTGAAGGACCCACCTAGGCTTGGGATGAAGAGGTAGAGACTAGGCTGCATCTGGAGACTTCTCTAAGAACATGAACCGGTCTCTTTTTGTACCACTTGTTGAATTCCAAACAAGGACATGGGCAATCAGAAGAGGTTTTGGTCTGGGTCTGGCAGGAGCTGAGCAGTTCAGCTACACCAGCTTCCCAGTGGTTGATGTGGAGATTTGGGCGGGGACCATCAGAACTCACCCCACCACTTTCTACCAGGTTAAAATTAACTCTCCTGTGTCACCTACAACCTTCCACTTCAACAGCAGGATAAAAACACACAGGGGCTGTCGAAGAGAGCAGTGATTTACGTGGAGATGCAGAGCCACTTCCTCCCATTGACCCATGACTGACAGTCCTGATGGACCTTCCCCCCACCCTGTTCCCTGCTCCACATGCGAGGAGGAGCTGCTCTTTCCCCACGATGCCAAGCACAGCACAACAGCATTACTCAGTTGGCAGCGATGAAATGCCGAACTTGTACCACTGCTGCAGGCAAGTGGTGTCAAGGTGTCACTGTCCCCCCACTCAGACGAGAACAGCAGCATTGCCCAGGGGACACTTCTCCAGCTGCAGACCTGTAAGTGACAGGATGGCTCGGGGAGCTCAGCCAGGCGGGACACAGGTCACACCGGTGCCCTGGCCCACAAGGCAGGAGTAGCTCAGGCGATGCTGTTTCATACAGCACGTCCTGGAGGCCTCTCAGCTGGAGCATCGAAGTCTTTTAATTTTCAGAGGTACTTTCAAATGCCTCTGCTATGCTTTAGGACAGAGTGACAGGCAGGAGAGCCCTGGTCCCCTCCCCGACAGAAAGGCTGGAGTTACGATCTGCCTCTCTTCAATCCAGGACTATTTATAGCTGGCCAAATTTGAGCATCTCCTAAAATCTGAAGACTTGAGACTGGCAGGAAATGTCCGCAGGAGGTGGATGACATGGATTGGCACTACCTCCAGATCTGTTTCTTATTCTCCCAGGGAGCGGGTGGTCGGATTGGGCCACATCTTGCGGCCCTTGTTCCTCACGGACACCCACATTTAATAGGGGCTCGACTCTCCTCCACCAAATCAAACACGCTTCAAACTTGCCACAGTGACTGAAGTCAAAAGCAAAACAAATTCCTCCCATTTCGTTTCTGAACGGGCGCTTTGATTACCAAGGAGAGAGAATTGCTGCTGCTATAGAAACAGCAGCCACCAACCTGCTGACCACGCTTTGCCGCAGGCAGACCTGGAGACTGCTCGAATGGCAGGGTAGGCCACCGTCCATGTCCAGCCACCGCGGCAGCCTGCAGCGTCTTTGTGAGGCCCCAACCTCCCCTAAAAACACGAGCCCTGCTCCATTTCCAAACTTTTCAAAGCAGGTACCTCGCTCCCAGCGGGTACGAGCAGGCAGGAGACACTGGTAAATACAATATTGCCCAAGCCTGGGCAACAAAATCCATTGGAAACTTAGTGCTACTTACCCACCTCTGCCCAGTTTGGGTGTGGGAAAGGGACCCAGCACCCCCACACCAAGCCTGGGGGTTATAACATTGCAACATTCAGAGCTCAGACAGCAAATACCTAAATCCTCCTTCACCCGCATGGGCTTTAACCATCCTCCATCAACCACCTCTGCAGACAGCCAGAGCACTACGGTAACAGGGGCTACTGGAAAGAAAAGATCTCTTTAGATACCAAAGTGCTGGTTACTATTCTACATTGATTTCGGTAAAAAGAGATTGTTTTGGTAAGTGCTGTTTAAATTAAAAAAAATAAAAATCTGAGTAACCAAGTGAAAAAAATGACTGTATTTCCTTAGGAAAAACCCACTCATGTTGTAGATTGCAGTAAATAAAAAAAGGCAAACAATTAAAATGTTCTATTGATGCAGTGATTTGAAGAAGCTCTTTAAAAACCTAACGTTAACGTGTTTGCCAGAAAACACGTACACATACTAGACTAATACTTTTGATGAGTAATTGAATTTATTGCACATAATCAACAAATTAAAGTTCTGATATTTCAAGGTTTAATTAAGAAGAGATAATACACCTAGGTTGGTCTTTTTTTCTTTAAATTTTCACTAAAAGAAGCGATGAAACCACCACCAAAACCTGACTTCAGGCTCGTTTCCATGAAGTTTTGCTCGCCGCACACCAGCCCTGCCCAGAGAAGCAACCCATAGGGCAGCAGTCAGAGCTCGCTGCCCCGAAGAGAGGGCAGCTCGAGAGCAAGGACTTCGATTTCCTGCAGAGGAGGAGATGGGGGATACAGGAACCAGCTCACCTGAGACGGAATTTGGCATCCACCTGGAAGAAGCTCTGGTCAGAACAGCAGCAGCCTTTGGGTGGCCGGTTCAGGGATCAGCCTGGCTGGACTGCAGCTTCCCAGGGGTGGATGAGCAGCCTGTGGTGTACTTAGGTCAGCCTGGGAAAAG
>NW_010423955.1:67870-108726 GCF_000710305.1 Buceros rhinoceros silvestris | reverse complement strand
CTGAACCGCACCAGCAAATGCTTCACGAATAACACAAAACAATTCCAATTACAAATCAGAACCGCCCTGAGCCAAGTCAGGGCTTTCACTCCTGCTTCAGGCTGTGGCATCACCACTGACCTGCTAGAAAGGGGCCACGCAAAGACGGTATTTTTCAATTAAGAAAACTCCTGGTAATATCAGAAAGAATTAAAACATTTATTGGGCATAAATATATTACATATACACTACAGATACAGTTAAGTCTTACATACATAGTGTAGTATTTGCAAAATCTATACATTAAAATTGATATTGCAGTTTTAATACAATGCATACGAAATAGTCTAAAATTTACAATACGAGAAAACTTATGATTATTTTTTTTTAAAGTTGAAAAGCTTGGAATGTATGTTCCCACAGTGAGGTAAAAACATTTTATTTTTTTCAATTTAAAGAACTGTGCAAGGATAGGGTTCATACACATTCAGTTAGGGCACTTCTCAATCGTGACACCGAATACTGAGCTACTGCAGTCAACAAACAGGATTAGAAAACATCGCAAGTTCATACAGAAAAAGGCAGAACAATATAAAAACATTTCTCTCCTTCCTTAAGGGTTTCAAATATTTAGTGTTTCAGTCTACCTTTTGTTGTTGCTGATTTCTTTGAGAGGGGAGAGCCCTTGGGTTGGATCCAATACCTGCTGTCGCCGGGTCAAAGGGCAGAAGGATGCCGGGGAACAGACAAGGCATCAGCGCGTGTGGGTTTAACAGCCGGGACGCTTCCTCTTGTCCTTGATAAACAAGTGACAATCAAACCACTATGGCAGAATAGACAAACTAAAAGAAGGCCAAATTCCCTGGTTTAGGGCCTGTCTCAGCTCCTGTGGACTATTTTCTGATACCCTCGGGGCCGGGCTGGGCGTTCTCGCTGGCATGATTGTACGGGAAACCAGACAACTTGGCAGGGACAGCAATGCTGCAGGGGGAACTGATGCTGTTCTCTGCTCACTGCTTCTACCATCGTTTGTACCTCAAACTTCCACAACTGAGCAAATCCTCTAAACCAAGGCGGGCTGGTGGTTGTTTTCTCTCTATTTTTTTTTTTATTATTATTAAAGCAGGTTTTTTTTCATTATTATTAAAGCAGTTTTTTTTTCAAAAGGTGTCACGCCTGGGTTTCATAGCAGCACCGCTGAAACGATATTCCAAAATTAAAAAGGGAATCTATGCCGATTTCTGGGGTTCCAAACTAGCGGTCTTTGCGTTGTTTGGAAAAACATACTCTCTTCCCCTCCACTGCAAACAGCTGTATATGCTCTGCTCACAAAATACAGATGCAAGGTCACGAAGTTTCGTATCACAAATAAATTTAAATAGGATGTAAATAAATTTGACAAGCCATGACTTTGGCAGAAAACAAAAAAATATATATATTTAGCTCAATGCCATTAGTTTGCAAGGCTAAATTAAACTAATTATAGTCAATAACAAAATACAGAACATTTCTAATATTTGCTACATCTAGAGAGGCACACAGAATAATTCATTGATCTTAGCACTTTCTTTCCAGAGATGATTATGTTTTTGGATACATGTAAACGTCTGAATCACTGATAATGGGGTTTTTTTGGCATTTAATGTACTAGATGCTCCCATCTTCGAAAACACAAGAAAATGTAAGAAGATTAATAATACTAGGAATGCTGCCAGGTAAAAAGTTGACCTAAAGTACAACAGTATAAAACAGACAAAAATATAACATGCTACAGGGAGGGTGGGGAGGGGGATTAGTACATAAGTACACTTTTTATTTTTTATTTTTTTACAATAAATAAAAGATTGCACTGTAATTGGTATTTAAAGTACTGTATGCAGTATATAGTATAAATAAACCTAAAACAAAAATAATGTTGTTTTTTTTTCCCCATTACTTTGGTTAAGGGACTATTATGCTAGTACAGGACACTGAATCTTAGACAATGGAGACAGAGCACAAAAATAACTAGGACAAAAGCAAAACCGAGTAGCAAAAATATACACAAACAAGAGGCAGGGAAATACACTGTGTCTGTTGCACCCTTTTGGAATCTATTTGCACCTCCAGCTCATTTACGTCCCTGAGGTACTCGCACAATGTTGACTTAATATAAATAACCCAATGACTCAAGAGTTAAAAATCTAGTATCTTGATGGAGAAAATGGGAAGGGGCGGGCAGGAGGGGGGGACACTCCCGTCAGAGCAGGGACTGGTCTTGTCTGAATTTCACCTTGTACCAAGTTATTTCAGTTACCCCTGTGGTAAGAATAGCGTAGACACCCATTTAAGGTATTTAAAATAAATTTCTCATACCTCCAAGAATGTTCCATAAAATCGATACCCCTCCAAAAATATTAATAATAATAAAAAGACCAACTGACAGTAAAGTTTGCTTACGTTGAGTGTAAGTCTCACCTAATCAGTAGAGGCAATAAGCTGTCACCAGCTCTAATCATATAAATCAGGCTGAACATAATAGAATAATATCTAGTATTAGATTAGGAATAGTTACATACAGGGACAAACAGACAAGTTAAAGCAGCTTTTAAATAGCTGAACACGGGAATAACTAACTATTGCACAATGCCCTCTTACTTAAAATTACTGCTAGGAATCAAAATGGTAAAAAAAATCTATAATGCTTCATAATTTATATGCAGTTTGGTTATCTGATTTCTTATACAGGCAGTTTATAGTGTTGTAACTGTAAAAAGAACAGAGAATTAAGAGGTTTTTTGACTGCAGGATACTGTTCCGATTTAAATGCACTAAACAGTTAAAATAACAATTTACATTTTATCTTGGAAAAAATGGGGCAAATGTAGTGACTACATCATAGGCAACATTGCTAATACTGTTCAAGGAAAACCTTGTACTGCTGACTAACACTGTACTCTAGTCTTACCACTATACACACTTGTGACTAACGTTTAGAAAGAAAAGGAAGAGACAAAAAAAGT
Source organism: Buceros rhinoceros silvestris (assembly GCF_000710305.1). Lineage (NCBI taxonomy): Eukaryota > Metazoa > Chordata > Aves > Bucerotiformes > Bucerotidae > Buceros > Buceros rhinoceros. Next base: position 105,745 of record NW_010423955.1, on the reverse strand, counting down.
GACTCATGATTACAATTTCCTAAATAGTAAGATAAAATAAGAGACCGCACGAACTTCAGTGAAAAAACCAAAACAACGTTGAAAAGGCAAATTGGTGACAATTTTGAAACTGCGAAGGAAAAAAAAAAATCTTGCTTTTGGTATCTGGTTTGCTTGTTTCTCCAGTTTGACCACTTCCTAGTTTTGAATTTCAAAAAGGTGCATCAAAACACTGATTTATCTTTCTTCAAGCTAGAACTGTAAAAACAAGAGAAGTATATAAAATGTATGGTAGAACAAAAAGATTTAAAAAAAAGGAGTATCTGAATAAATGTGTGGATTATAATGCGTAGCATTAGTTAAATTTGTATCTCAAACTTCCATTGAATTTTCTACTTCATAAAGAAGTATTGTAATATACAGGCGAATATAACCGACAAACTTGCAAAGCCAAGAACGATGAGGGCTGCAAACTGTTCATCAGTAGGAATCATGCTCTTTATCTTCGGATCATCTATGCTTCCCATTTCTCCTGCAAGCATGATCTCATTTCGCTGAAGCATAAAGGCAACGGATGGGCTGAAAGGTCCACTAAGTTCCTGTGAGGTATCCAAGCACCGGCGGCAGACGCAGACGCGAAACCGATAATCTGTGTTGACTTGAAGGCCTGAGATGTGGAATGTGGTCTCTTCTCCCTTGTACACCTTCAAGACAAAACAGCAAGCACAGTCAAACCCGAAGAGCAAGACAACCTCCTCCTCCCACAGCGTCAAACGATTAACAAGAGTAATAACGTGAGACTGTGCAGGGATTTGAACCAGAGTTACGTCAAGCCTGTGCCTCTTCAGGAAACACTTCTGCAGCTCTCCAGGGAAGGAAGTCCCTCAGTCAGTGGAGGTTTTGGAAAAACACAGGTGTGTGGAGGACCACGTACGAGATGTCCAGCCACGAGAGGTCTCAGTGTTCAACAGTCAACGCACACAAGGGCAGACAAGACTTCAGACAATATAGCAACCGTAGGACATACTCACCTTTTGTGGGTGTGATACATCCTACAGCTATCTCTGTACTCTTACACATGAAACATGTCTCAGACATAAGCACCGTGTCTGGCCCCAAAAGGAAGAAAACCTGCACACTAAGGTTAATTCGAGGACATTCACTGTATAATTGTAAAACTGTTTACAAACAGTGTTTTAATGTTCTTTCTCTCACATTTCTCTCATGAGTGAGCAGCCCTGCTGGAAATCACACTCTCGGAACTGTGGAACCAATAAAATATTATTAAGGTATAAAAAAGCTCCTCTTGATTGCACTGTATTTGGTTCGTTAGCAATCCAAACCCATCACGTATTTCTGTTAATCAAATGTAGGTACTGCCTGGTTTGGAGCGCATGAGTCACAAACATGAGTCGGAAGCGAGATAACTGGATTTCTAAGAGACTAGTTTTGTGACTTAAATGGAAAAAGACAACTGGAAACATTTACTGGCTCTGAGAATGAATAACCAGTTGACAATTTATATAATGGAGGATTGTTGAAAATGGTATTTTATGAGTGAAAAATGTGTCACAAAGTGCCTGTATTTGCTGGAAAATCAATATCCTGAGCTTCAGATACTTCTTCCTCTGCTCCTTTAGCTGGTTTCCTTCTCCTCGCTGCGGGAGCAGAAGGCTGAGAGCATCTCTGCCCTCCCAGAGGTAAGAACTCAGCTTAGAGAGAGGTAACAAGAGGGAAGTTAAGCCGATAGAGGACTTCCTGTGTGATACCCTGGAGTAAGAAATACAGGAGGAAAAGGAAGAGACGTGCTCAGCTCAACACCACTTAAAGAGTGCAGCTTCCCTGCCCATGCTTGCCCCTGAGACTCATCCCGCAGCTGAAAAGCCTTGAGAAGGTCTGGGACAAAAGATTAAAGTTTTTCTTTCATTCATTCTCTCTCTTCCTTTAAACTTCCACAGGTTTTCCAAATACAGTTCAAATGACGGCAACTCCGAGTTTCCAGACTAAGTAGAAGTCCTCTAACTGGCTCATGCTCCTCGCCCCCAAGGCGTAAACCGCACAGCAATGTTTAAACGCAATGATATGACCTTTCTCAAGGACACTCAGCACTCACAGGAGTTCACTCCAGCTCGAGTGACAGGAATACAACAAATTCATTCCGTAAAGCTCTGTGATTAACCACAGCTCTTCACTGCTGCCTTTCTTGCTGCCTTCCCAACGCCAATGAGTAGTTGTTAAGTTACAGTAATTGCAGGGAAAACAACACTGCGAGTGCTCTAGCGGTCCATGGAAATAACGTGAATGTTATTTTACTAAGCATATCTCGTCCCAAGAACACCTCTGCTGCTCTATTTTCCAATGGCAATTCCATTTCTAATACCTACCTCTTGTGGAAAACTATCCTCCGCCTACTCCATCATCAATGCTACACCCTGTAGGTGGTTAACACTTCTGTTTACTCCCAAACATAAATAATCACACAAAGAAATGTTGCACGCATTTGACACATAACATATAGCTTCAGTAAGTAATTAAAAAAGGACTTGACATTCCACAGGACCAGAGTCAGGATTCTTCTATTTGGAGGACTTACCTAACTGTCATTTCTTTGGACTCTGAGACACGAGAACTCAAAGCATCCACCCTTACAAAACAACCGTAAGCAAGGTAAGTTTCTGGTGCTGTTGTAATTATTAATTTCATTTCAAGATGTAAGATCAGAGGAGTTCTACAAGTCTTTGCCGTAAATGAACCTTTGCAACCAATATAGAATGGTCTGGCCTGGAAGGGACCTTTAAGATGCAGAAGCATCTTTCACTCAGGCTGCTCAAAGCCCCGTCCAACCCGGCCTTGAACACTTCTAGGGATGGGCATCTATCACCTCTCTGGGCAACCCACGCCAGTGCCTCACCAACCTCATGGTGAAGAACTTTTTCCTTCTATCTAATCTAAATCTACCCTCTTTCAGTTTAAAACTATTGTCCCTTGTCCTGTCACTACAAGCCCTGGTACAAAGTGTCCTTCCCTCTTTTTCTTATCAGCACCTTTACATACTGAAAGGCCACATTAAGATCTCCCCGGAGTCTTCTCTTCTCCAGGCTGAACAACCCCAACTCTCAGCCTGTCCTCACAGCAGAGGTGCTCCAGCCCTCTGATCATTATTGTGGCCTCCTCTGGACCCACTCTTTAGCAGGTCCATGTATGACCACTTCCAAAAATAAAAATCCAGTAAAATCCAAATAATGACATTTACCAGAACTTTTACACCCTAAGCTACACAAATTACATTTAACAGATGCTAGGGATGGGATGTGTACAACCTGTCTTTGCATCAAAGAAACCTGTCAGTTAATTGTCTTTCCACTTTTTTGTTCTAGGTGGTGAACACCAGTGTAACTGGAGGCTAAGTTTGGCTAAATCAAAGACCTGTATCTTCATTACAGTCTAATAAATACAGACAACCAAGTTCACTCAAGCCAGCTACTCAACAGCATTTCTCAGAAAAGGGCCAGACAGTCAAGTGAGAGAAAAGTGCACTTCAAAGAAGGTTTGAGAAAGCAGTTGCAAGGACACTGAATACATGAACTCATAATCACTATCGATACAGACAAAACATTTCCCGCACTAGAGCTAGGTAGGTGGTGGACGTTGTCCTGCTTTTAGTGGTTTGATAAGTGTTTCACACCAGTGGACCTGTGTCCTTTATCAGTAACAGGTAAAAAAACCTGTTGTGCTATACTGCCTCTCCCTTCTGACAGCAGCCTCTGTACGCTCCACAGCCAGCTGCAGGCAGCACCGTGGAGGTGCTCCGGGCTCCAGCTCAGTTTTGGATGCAGTAGAGTCTGTAGGACCAGGCTGAGCCAACGCAGGATGCCCTTGGCACAAAGATACACGCTTGGGTGTGAACAGTTACGCTCTGTGAATGGACTTCACATACACAAGAAGAAAAAAAAACTGACCATTATGCGTGGAGGTCTTTACATTTGCTAAACAAACGTGAAAGCAAAGGTAACTATATAAAGCACTGTACTTCTTTATAAGTAGCACATCATGCTTTGGTGGCCAACAAGTCCCAGTAAAGTGGCTGTTGAATTCATCACTTCCAGCTACTTAAAGCAGCTTTTCTGTTTAGGTACCTGAGAATATAATAAAAACACCAGGAGCTTTTTGCCTGGCTGCTTCAGTGGAAATATCATCCTAAGTAATGAACTGCTGCTGAAGCTTCTTACAGCATTTGATCCTATTGATCAAGCTAGACAGCTCGGAGAATTCCTGTAGGCAAGTATTTCTCAATTTCACCAATGTCATTAAAGAACTCCAAGCCCCCCTCCACCTTTTCCAAATAATAAAAACGACAGCCATGACTCCCTGTAAGCACCACACTGGAAAGTGCACGATAAGCTCACCTGATTGCTGCACTACAATGGCCAGTGTACTCAGTAATTAATAAAAGCCTATTTGGTATGGTGGTAAGATGAGGAATCAGAGGCAGGTTTCAATCTGAAAAGCATGCCCTCTTGAAAGGTTTACTTTCTTCTAAGTCATCTGATAGGTTTCCTCTTAAGAAACTGGCTTATTATTTTATCCGAACTCAAATCAGCTTCACCCACTCCACTGCTGAGATGCTCAGAAACCCTCAAGAGTTGTGTGGGCAGCCTTGTCTCCTAAACAGAGCCAACATGCGTCCCTCAGATGACCTCCTGAGAGGTGAGGTGGGCTGCGATGACAAGCTCTAACAAAAGGAAATTATCTGCTTCGTCTGATGACACACAACTGGCATCAGGAGGCAAGAGAAAATACTCAATAGCGCTAATAATAAATGCCAGTGCGTACTGTATGAGTATGTTGTGTTTTGGTATGCAACCAGAACAAGAGCCTCTGACTTGTCATTTAAAACAGAGAAGGAAAAAAACCTAATTTTTTGCTTTGCACAGATTAATAGCACACTGAATGAATTTCAGAGATTATGTGTCTACAGAGTCTGAAACAAAGGAAAAAACAATAATAAAAATTAGAGCTTGGTCAGCCCGACTGGGTTCTTCCACCTCTTGGTGCAGAACTAAGCAGGCTTCCCACTGCATTGCTAGGGGATTTTTCCCACACCCAGTGTGTCCCACCCATATCCTTTCTTCTTTTGGAAAGCATTTGGGGACAGTTTTCTCACAAAAGAAATGTGGCAGAAGCTGCTGAAACAGCCTCTGAAAACTGCCTCTGAATTCTGGGACATTTCAAAGGCAGAACATTTGGCCTCACTGGCAAACAATTTAAGGATAGAGCAGCTTTAAATCTGAACTCCCATTTCCTGCACTCAGCTCTTACGAAGAGCTGGCTCCTCGGTGATTCCATCCCCAGAGCTGCTCCACTGGGAAACTAACACTTAGGCTGCAGAGTGTTACGACTGTTATCCCAAGCTTCACCACACAGGCGAGGTGCCAGTACAGACTGGTGGCCTGCTCCTAGGGGTTCTTGCATCTCTTGAGAGCTTCATCTCTAGGATGGTGGACACAGCAATAGATGAATGAGGAGCTCAGACTTTGAGAGATAACAGATGGCAGTAAGACTTTGTTTCCTCCTATTAATGTTTTATTTCATGAGTTTTCTATGATTATTCATACAAAACACTACAGAGGTGTTTACAATGCCCTACTTCATACCGGTCCACAGGCAGTTCCAGAAAAATCAGTGCCCTGTACTGAAGAGCTGCGCTGTGTGAATACGGGAAGCAAAGCAGGGCCACGTATTTCAGTGTGCCAGAGTGAACTGAAGCAGACTGCTTCGTGCTTAGCCAGCACAAAGTGCCCAGCCAGAGGTTTTCTTCTATTAATGAAATGAATATGGGAGAACATCACATTCTGCATCTTCTGAAGGGCTCCCTAGCAAAGAGCTGGATCAAGATCTGTAATGTAGAATTCTCCCAGAAATAGGAATCGAGTGTCACATTTGTGCCACCCACATCGTGCTGTTCCATGGCTGGTTATCAGCCAGCCCAACTACAGAAGGCGGTGTCAGCTTTGAGCACCCCAGCCAGGAGCTTCTGCTAGTGAGTTACTTATGAAAACTCAAGCAAAACACCACTCGTCAGGGTCATGCTTCATGAGAAATGAAGTCTTTCCACAGAAGACCCTGAAGGTACTTCTTACTTCCTTTATCGCTGGGTTTTTTCATACCACAATTTCTTGACTGCAAAGATTAAGCCATCATCTACCTGAAAGGAACATGAAGTCATGCCCAATTCTCCCCAAGGACATCCAGAACATTTTAAGCACTGAAGCTATGCTTACTAAAACGGTACATGGAGGTAATACATCAAGGCTACTTTGTAAATGAGGCGACAGCAAAATGGGTCCACTTATCCACTTACCACTGACATTACGAGGCCAACACAGTACACAGAGGTTTTATTACCTATACCAGCACCAACAAGGTTTCCTGACAAAAATAACAGCTAGGTCTCTGAATCTTTAGCATCCACATGACTTGTCTTGCATTTATTTATGTCATTTTTCATAATTCATTAACTCACAGTAACACTCAGAAGTAGACTGAAGAGGAGCAAAACCACTGTCGCAAAGTAAGTACTATCTTACTCGTATTTTTAAGAGTGTAAGGTTTGTCATTTCTCATTCCCTAATTTGTACTTTTTTGGAATCCGTATGACAATGAAGGAAAGGACAGAGAGAAGATAGGGTGCAGATGAAGTGTACTGTAAATCACGCCATCAGAGGTGTTGACAGATGAAATAAAAGATGGAGCTGTGAATGAGTTGTTCCTTTTCAGGTGCTCTGGGGAAGTGTCCACTTGTGTTCTCGAATCAAGAGAGACAAGGAAGGAGGGATCAGCTGTACTTTGTTGACTTTGTTTCCACAGGGCAAGAAAGGACACTGCTTTCTGTGGGGCAGCTGGTATACCTGAAGTTGCACATCGATGCATCTAAACCTTAGACTGGAACGGGATGGCTGAAAAAAACAATTAAAGCTGTGTACTTGACTGAAATCCTTGATGGAGGGTCTTGGAATTGGCTTAGTGAATGAGGAAGTTAAAGGAATCTAAAGGAAGTTAAAGGATCTACCTACTTCATCTCATCCTCAGACAACGGTTAGCACCAGCCAGTTCAGAAGCAAGCGTGGGTGGACAGAGTTGTAAGGTCACGCCAGTTAGAAACAGTGATTAACTGTGGACAGAGCGCAAATCACTCCAATAAGATAATGATGTTCTGTATGCTCAGGGGAGTAAACAACCTATTACAGCCCTTAATTTTGACTCGCCCTTTACCAAAGTTCACCTGACACATCAACACAGGCTGTAATTCAAAACAGTAGAACGAAGCAGCACAGCGAACGTTCAAAATAATTTCCATTACATTGTCAATTTAGTAAAATTAAAGTGAGACCATTTTCCTACCTGCTTGTATTCAGATTCTCTCCCAACCAGTACCTGCAGAACGTAACCAACAGGATCTCCCTTCATGGGTGGGACTGTTTCCCAGGTAATTTCACAGGCGTTTCCTCCCAGCTGTGTCACTCGAGGGGCTACAATAAAGTCAAATGAGTTACCATCTAATATAAAGACTGTACCGAAATCTTACTCATTTTATGTGTGTTCTAAGATACACAAGAACATTGCAAAAAGAGAACTTTGGGACGACACAGGGGTTTAGCAGCACATAATCTGTACTGTGTTTAGGTGACCAAAAAAATCATATTACCATCAGCACTGGATGAAAGAAGTAAAACTTTTAAGTGTCATTTACCTCAGGACAGTCTTGCCTGATTAAGCAGTTCAGGATTCTTGTGGTATTGAACAATAACAAACACTATCCACAGAAAATCTGGTGACATTTAGAGCTGATTACCAAACTCCTGAGAAGTTTACGGTAGGACCCAGATCACTTCTGCAGAAGGATAGTAAGCAGTTAGAGCAGCTGTGAGCTGTGTGAGCTGCTAGAAAGGGGGAGTGCATGTGATAGAAAACTTTGAACTTCAAAAATTCAATTGCAATGCCGTGCACTGAACCTTTCAGAGCAGAAGCCGACGCCCAAATTACACAGGCATTAATAAAAGCAGTAATTTCGTGAAGTTCTGAGCAAAGACCTGTGCCAGAGGAGATGTCTGTGCCTTCCTCCCATGTCACATGTTGTTGAGAGGAATAATATCGCACATTTCATTCAGAGAAAACAGGAGAAGGAATGTGAGAAGGGAAGATAAATCAGAATCATTTTGGTTAGAAGAGACCTTTAAGAGCATCGATTCCAACTGTTCATCCTTCACTGCCGGAGTCCCTAAACCAAGTCTACACGTCTTCTGAACACTTCCAGGGATGGGCACTCCACCATCTCCCTAGGCAGCCTGTTCCAATGCTTTACCACCCTTTCTGTAAAGAAATTTTTCCTGATATCCAACCTAAACCTCCCCTGGCGGAACTTGAGTGTGTTTCCTCTTGTCCTGTCACTTGCTACATGGGAGAAGAGACCAACCCCCACCTAATGATCTTCTGTATTAAAGTCCAGCCTGCAAAGCAAAAGTACAAGCATAATTTTAAAGATTTGGACTCGTATCTAATTCTGAGCCTGACAGTGAGATGATCAGACCAGCTATTTCCAGCCAGGCTTAGACTAGTGCTTTCACTAGAACTCTAGAGAAATTCAATTTGCCAGATGTTACAGTGCTGCTGCCCTTGAGACAGGACCTCTTACCAGCTGAAAACCAAAAGCTGCCATACGATGCCTGCTGGCACGCTTGCAGGTGAGCCGAGCAGAGCACTAACAGCAGCAGCATGTCTGTATGCACAACGAAGCATCTGCCACTGGAAGGCATCAAAACGACTGTGACAGCATCCAGGGTCCACTGACCTTCTGATCAGGCAGAGCGAGCAAGCACATGACCAGAAAAATGAACCTGGGAGAAACACCACGGCTGAACACATTTCCAGGTGGTTAACATGCACATGCAAGGACATGAGCTTGTTAAAGGCAATCTAGATTCCCAACCCTAAGAAAACAGACAACAATGGGAGTCTATCAAGGAAACAAATGCTGCTGCATACATTACACGAATTTTAGACTAATTCGTGACCACCCGAGAGGAACACATGAATCATACACAGACCCAAATGTAATCAATATCCATTTGCTTCTCCCTGCACATCTGTCAGCAGTGAGAGACTGATAACAGATGCCTTAATCTCAGCTGACAACAACATTCTCCATTATTTTCCTGGCTTCTTCCATCACTCACCCCAATAAATGTAGATTTTTGTCTGACACTTCCAAAACCCAGCCATTATCAATGATGCTGTTTTAGGGCTGGCATCACTAAATGAGTAATTAAATGCTTTATAGGAGAATAAACACACGCTGCTGATACATGAATACCCGTACTAAATTTACTTCATATATTCCTTTGTATTGCTCCAAACAGAGAAGGGAATCAACACCATCACTTTGCCTCAACAGGTCTCTGCTCCCTATAGCATCACCTCCCCACGGCAGCATTCACCAACGCAGCTTTTGTGGTGCCCTTTGTGCTGTTACAGACAGCGTTTTGTCACATACCTGTGGTCCCAGCCCACACATGACCCTGTGTTTGCACCATATCTGAACTGCTTGATATTCTGTTAAGGGTGTGAGTCATATTAACAGGAGCTAAACAGGCTGGCAGGAGTTCAAAACAAAAACCTACGTGAGATCTGAATTGAATAAAATGGATTTCTATCCAACAAAATGAAAGCGTGACTACAGTGCGTGCCAGCATCCCTGTGCTAGTTTTATCCATGTGGGGCAGCTAAGAGAAGCAACGGCAACATGGACCGAGCGTCCACGAGTGACACACGCCTGTGCCCAGGCCCTCTACCACTTGCAGATGCTGAAGCTGTGAAGCACACCCTCCCAGAGCAGCTCCCATACCAGTCTGGGTCATCGAGCACAAGCTCTCCTCGCTTTGCTGGGTAGTATATCTTACTGCTGTGCTTAGAGTGAATCAGGATAATTCACTGCTGGGTAAGTGCCGTTACCCATGAACTTTACACCGAACTCATACAGGGATCTTCTTCTAGGAACAGTACTGAAGCAAATGCCCAAACCCAGGGGATATCCAGGTAGAAATGACGGTGGGATTCTCACATACACTGGTTTTAGTGGAGCGAAACCAGTCTCCCAATGTTCTCTCTGTGAGTGGTGTTGTTCTTAGGGGTGATTCAGAGAAGCTCACCTAGAGACCGGGGAAATTGCACCCCAGCAGTGTCCTCTCCTCTCTAAATCTTTGATTACGAATGCTGTCAAAATCACCAAAGCCAGGTTTTCAATACAGAGGAGCAAATGAAACCTCTCAAACAAACTGACAATTGCTTTTCTCACAGTAAATGGTGCTGCTTGACAAAGGAGTTTTTAAGCATTCAGGAAAAAAGGTGCCCCTGATTTCAGCTGACATAGCAAATCCACTGCCTGTGTAATAATTCTCCTTGGAAGGAAGAAGCAAAATTACTTAGGCCAAAATTTACACACAGTAAAAGATGTTTCATTATAAAACTTCATTTAATGAGGCCTTTTTCTCTTCTAGGGGAACACATGCTAAGTGAGTTCAAAACCTACTATTTTTTGTATGTGAAATATCATAATTGATTTATACATTAAAGGAAAAATAAACTGATATTCTATGCTGAACATCACCTATACAACTATAAATAAAATTAAACTTTATTAATGCTCTAATTGGTATGTAGACACAGATACTACAGTGTTACGTCCCTTACAGGGTAACCTCTGTGGTAACACAGAGCAATCCCCTGCTACTCATTATTGTCAGCAGCAGCATTTTAACAGGTTATGTATAACAACACTGGTTGGTATAACATTTATATTGTTTATATGAATTTTTTTGGTGATAATTTAGCTTCCCACCATAACGTAACTTCACAATTCACAAGCAGCACAAACTGATTTTTCACGTGTGTTATTGCAGACTTATGTTAACGCTTACAAAGTCACTGTGTAATTACCAATTCCTTCAATAATTACATGTTGCTTAGGTGTATGTAAAAAAAGAAACAGACCTATTACATACCTTTGATTGCAGGTGGGACTGACTTCGTTGTGCAGAAAGTACATATTTCTGAGAAAGGTCCCTCCCCAGCATCATTGACTGCCTGTATTCTGAACGAGTAACAAGTGGATTCTGTCAGCCTTTGTATCTTGTACGTGTGACTCGGTCCCCTGTAAATCGGAATAAACCTGGAAACAATAAGAAGGAGATGATGTTGTTACGCTAGAATGGCACTGACATTTCGGGCTATTACAGACACCAGCACGAGGTACCCATGTTGTGGAAACTGGCACAATGTGCAGAGCTGCTAAAGACAAGCGTGACAATGGCATGGTATCAACACACCAACAACAATGAGTAGGTTAGGGAAAGCAGAAGTTCGTTGTCTCTTTGGCAACTATTACTTACCTTGCAAAATGATTATGTGAATTATCAGGAAAAACATCCATCAGTGTGGTTCTTACTACCTAGTCATCAAAATGGGTTCAGCTTGTGTTCGGCTGCAACACACTGTGTGTGCTGCTGGTGTAAAAGTATGTTTAAATTAATATTTTGATCATTCTATTGCTTTATTTGGACTTTATTCACACATTAAGATCACATCTTGCACTCATCTGTGCCATCTTAAGCCAGAGCAACCCCAGGTAAATCAGAACATATGGATTGTGTAACGTGTAATATAGCGGACACTTCTCAGTTTTGATGAGTTCACAGGCTGAAGACAGCCAAACAGAGACAGAAACCAGTTCAGAGAGAACACATGGTGGTCTACGAGTGAAAAGGCACATGGGAAGCATGATTACAGCGAGGGGCACATGGAGGATGGCAAAGGATGCCAGGTCAGGAGCTCTGGGGACACCCGCACTGACAGCTCTGCTTCAGGCTAAGAAGAAAAAGACACAACACTAAGGAAGTGGCTTCCAAAATACTTCCATTGGCAAGACCAAACCTTGGCACATGCAAACTTGTCCAACAACATAATGCAGAAAAAAAATCAATGTCACTTAATCTTAAAAAAATATCCAGTTGCCAGAGAGAATCTGACTCGTATTTTCAATTGCTCTGCTCAGATAAAAGCTTTTTTGTACAGCCATGTCAGCCAGCAATTTCTAACAGAGACCTGCCCCCAGGAGCTGAGCAGAACGGGGATGAGGGTAGGTAAGGAGGAGGCACCCAGCATCTCGCACCAATCTGCCTGGCCTCCACTGGGGAACGACGTCTTACTTGCATTATCTTACTTGAATGCCGGGAACATAAAGTTCACCATGTAGGATCACATTGTTATTTTGTTGATTTAGTACATTTCCTGAAATACCTTAACCATTTCAGCAGATTTTAAATCACCAGAAAAAACATTTGGGTTTGACCTTCCTATCTAGGCGCTAGTTTTATCCTTTGGCCTCGCATGAGATACACAGTATGCCCAATTTGAGCATTTCAAAGAAACTGGGGCTGTCATTAGCTCTCAGGGAGAGAAATCAATTTATATTCATTATGATTGAAACCCACAGAAGTACAAACAGAAAGATCATGAATCATCTGTAATAAAAAGAAAAGTTCAGGTAATATAAATTGCTGAAAATGTACTCTGAGGTCTAATGTGACTTACTACCCCCACTGAGTTTTGGCAAGTCCCTCACCCCGATGGGAAATCAAAGATCTACACCCACTAGTTTTGAAGAGAAGATTTTAGAGCCATTTTCCAAAGAATAATTTTTTTTTCAACCTTATGCTAACACAGTTTTAAGGACTGCATGCTATCCCACATTTCTGAGGCTCACGTAAGCAGCTACGGCACATTTCAAGACCACCACAGACCTGTTCTCATGGAATAAAGTTTCTTGGGATTCACTGCGTGATGAAGGAAGCACAGGTATTTAGGATGACAATAAGAACAAAGATACAAGACTATGGTCTCCCTCTCTGCTTCTTGTAGCTCAATCAGGTAGCTGGCCCAGAAACCACTGCAGTACCCAGAGAAGCACAAAGACTTGTCTCTCACCCTGATGCAAGGGGAACAGATAGTGTAAGAGATGCAATGCAGTATTTTAAGCTAATGCCCTCTTTGTAATCACTCATGGAGCTAGGGGAGCAAGGGAGGATAAATATCCCTTACTAGCTAACAGACAAGCACACCCATACCCCCGTTTGGGCTAACAGTACACTATCACTGGACGTATTTTATGGTAAATACCAATGACTTGGTCCTCCAATTACACTTTTGAATATGACTAAGGCTTCATAACACTGAAAAAGATCTAGAAAACACCTGAGCTCCACCTGCCATTTGGGAACTGGACTAATACTCCCATCCAACTTCCATCTCCACTCCTTTTTACTTCTCTGTCTCAAATACATCTGTACTGAAAGCAAAAACCATTATGGAAAAGCTTGTAACCATATTCAATACACAAGGCTGTAATGGAAGACGCTCCAGCTTCTGACATTCAGCCATCTCTGCAGAAAGAGGGCTTCGTGAATTGAATATGAGAAGACACAGTCTCCCCAGGGCAGCAACATTACTTGCCCATCAGTTAAAGACGGAGCTGATAAACTTGTAGTTGAGGCAGGAGCATGGCTCAGCAGAGTCTTCTCCACCCCTCCTTCCTGCCGGATAGGCTGGAGCTGATGGATGGGCACATGGTTGGACAGAACTGAAATACTGCAGCTTGACAGACTGCCACTTCTTGTCCCTTCAACCTAAATGGATGCGCTTTTAGCTGCAACATTGAAAAAGTTTAAACTTTAGTGAAATAGTACCCCAGTACTCCCACACTGACGTTTGCTGTGGAGGTCCTTAGGAGGTGCGTCAGCTAAGCCTGCCCCAACGCCTCTGAGCTGGCTGTTCCCATCTCCATGCTGCTCCTTCAGCACAAATATTTATAGGGCTAGAAGGTAAGCTGGATTTGAGAACTGACAGAGGTTAAAGCACTTCCTAAGTAGGACAGACTTAGACTAAGTAGCTCCTTAGCTGGTCTGATGTTACATTAAAACAGTTGTATTGGTAAAATGGCGGCGATAGAACGGGGACACAAGTGGTTTAAACAAGCCAAAAGCACTCCTGGTCCTATATAGAAACACACAGAAATAGAAGTGTTCATGCTTTGATTTGTTATTTCTTCATCACTCTTCCCTTCCAAGACAGACAATACCAAAACACAAAACAAGTGTGCCTCAGCCAATGTGTGTTCATTCTCTAACCTCTACTTGCCTTCATGTAAATCCCCAAAGTGTGAAAAATAAGCACCAAGAAATTTTCAGTTCTCAGAGGGTTGCCCAGCTGAACTGAGTAGGCTACATACCTTAAACTGGTACCCTGCCTTTGAAAAAAAGACCGGCGCCTCTGTGGGTTAGTGGCATTCTTGACACAGTTGCACTATTAAGACTGCTCCATCCACAATTAAATCAGTATTATTCAAATTCAACACCCTGCAGCGCTGCCTCTCCTCTCCACTAAATTAACAGCAGAAACTGAAAAGAAAGCAACTTTCTCCAGGGATGGAGACACTCCCCAGAGGCTACTTGCTCCTCATCTCGCTTGAGCGATCCCAACTCTCCCCTTTCCAGACATTCTCATGTCAGTCACAGATTATTCATTTAGTTACACACAGTAGAGGAGAGAGAGAACACAATGTCCTAGAATGGTTGTTTGGGAGACACCACTGCTGTTAGTTTTTCATCAATACCTTTTTATTCTCAGCGAGGATCTTCTTGGAAATGTTTTACATGTTGCAGCTATTTCGTTTCCTCCACTTTAGTCACTTCCAGTCGAGCTGAGGAATATGAATGTACTCGCTCTACCTCTGCTCATTAGTTTTCAGCACATTTTAATCAGCAGGTTCCCTTTCCAACTCTTAGGTTTTGTTTGTATTTTAGTAACCTGTTTGTCCTTACAACACTTTAATTTGAAAGAAAAATCTATGTTACAGCACTAAATACGACAGAGATCTTGAGCCAAGGTACAAAGGCTGAAAAGGGCACCTGAATGATTCTGTTACTGCCTCCCAGAAAAACTAACAGCCCTTTTAATATTATTATCATAACATCCCTGTTATCTCCACAATTACAGCCCCCACCTACTTTATTAGACTATTCCTCTATTTTATTTAAAGATCATTATCAAACACTCACTGATTTACGTGATTTTCTTTCCTCACCAGCAGCAACCTTTTACTACAAAGTGGCACCACGGAAAGCAAAGCAAAGCTCAAAACAAAACCTTCTAATTCAGACAATACAGGAATAAAGTCAATATAAAATTAAAAAAATTTCTAATGTATTTTAAAATGTTCAGCTCAAAGAGAAAAGCTTGACACCTGCAGCATCGCCCATCCCCACATCCATCAGGGCTTCTATAACCAGTACCAGGCTGACTCCATCTTTTCAGCTTTGGGGCACCTTTCCAAGCTGCTCTTTGGCATCTCCTTTTGCAGGTAGGTGCTGAGGGAAGGCAAACACCTTGGCAGGAGTTTCTAAAGGAGTTTTGTGCTCCCACCACTTCCCCCAACCCCGACCTCCAGTCCTAACATGAGGTGTGGACCAAACGGAGGGGATGCCTTGGCCCCTCTATCTGAAGATCTGTTTTCCAGAAGATACCTCTTGGAAAGTTCTGAATGTATGCTTGATCAAAGTGCATTTAGAAACCAACCTCCACACTGCACTGTCAATATAATTTTTTTTTATAGGCATAACCACAGAACTCACTGAGGGAGTCAGTTCCTTCTTGCTTTTACTTAGAAACACAAAACTAAGTGGAGAGTGGACAAAGGCAGGAAGAGAAGTGCCAGCATTCAGATGGGAAAAGTTGTGTTTTCTTCGCTTAACTACCTAGCACATCTGCAGGGTAGACAAAGGGTACCCTGCAGCCAAAAATGGATTTGAGAAAATCATCCATATTTATCACAGACGGTCACTTGCCAGATGTCTGGAATTACTGAAAACAGAGAAGCCTTAACCTACAGGAGCTAACTCATAGCAAGAAACATTACTTTTTCTGGAAGGCGCTTCTGGACACATCTGTGAAGAACGGAAGACAGGTCAGCAAAGTGAGTGACAGATGAGTCCTGTGTGCAGCCACACCAGATGCAAAGGAACAGACAGGAAGGACAATACCAAGCACAACTTAATGTGAATTAACAGCATCTGAATGAAAGATCAGGGCCAAATTAGAGAGAGCATCCAATGGCCTGTTGAAGCTCTACGGTCAGGAAGAACTAGATGACTAGGCAGCTACCGATACTATGGCCTGCAATGGCTATGTATTAATAATTAACAGTAGATATAAATAAGAGTGGGCTTAAAGCTAAAACCAAGAGAGACCAACGCACAGTTCAGTGGTAGCAAACCAATGCTCTTACAGCCATACGTATTTTTATCTTCCTTGTGTGGCATTACAATCCATGCTCCTCAATTGGCAGCAACTAATAGTGTCCGTGAACCTTAAAAGGACATTTATTCAGCACATCATGTTCACAACTATTTACTGACACGACAGCCTCAACAATCTGTCCAGGCAAAGCTCGCCGAGGAAGCCAAGCGAAGTCTCTGATTTACCAGCTTCAGCAAAATGAGGTTGGAACCTAAAGATGTGCTCTTGGAAAACCAGACAGCATGATTCTGTGGCTCCAAGCTGAACCCCACTACCGCTTTAGATATCAAACAATCATTATGCTGATTAAGACATTATCTTTCTTACGAGGCTGCTACAGATGTGCAGAAAATAGCTGACAATAAAATAGTGACAATAGACCCTGTTGTATTTATGATCTGCCACCTGGAATATTCGGTTACACCCCTGAAGTCTGAGATACCTGCAGATGTACACTTATCACAACACAAGAGAAAAATCGATCTGCTGTGTTTCTATGTCATTCACTACTAAATTTCCCACTAAAACAGAGATATTTTTAAAATACTTGTGGGATAGCATCTAATTCTGTGTCTTGCTAGATTCCTAAGAGCTGAAACATCTCATCACAAACATTTAATGCCGTTTCCTCACATGTTGTCTCAAAAGATGACAAAAAAAGACGATCAAAAGATTAACTGCTATCTATTGAAATTGCTGTTTTACTCCTCTTTCTAGGAACAACACTGAGATGCATTACCAGGTTAAGCTTTTTACCCTGGGAACAGTTATTCCTCTTCTTTTTCATTTGCACAGCACTCACTGCAAAGCCCCAGGTATCTGAGCAGAACGCTCTTAATACCAATATCATTACTGTTAACAGCAACACCCGTCCTCACAATGCGACAACATGAAGACACACTACCGAAGAGACTTTTCTGGCTGTTAACTTCCTATTTAACCAGGCTGGCAGCGTAAACTGCAGCATGCCGTATGTCTTGGGGCTCATTCTTAATTTCCTTTCATCGTTGTTTTACCCAATATGAAAATGATATTTCCTGCAGGTTTTTGCAAGGATACGTTAATCTGTCTAATTTTACATTTTAATAGAATTTCACAAGCCAGTAGGCCTGATACATATCAGTAATTGCTGCTAAAATCAGTGTAAATTGTCTTGATCAAATCATGAGTATAAACAATTTTTTAATTAGACTGCTTGAAACTCATCGCAGTAACCAGATAATGATTATGCTAGTCACCAGCCAAAGGCAGCACATTTAACAATTTATCCCTCTGTGTTTCTATTCTGTCCTCCTACATATTAATGCAGAGCAAACATATGTGTTGAGGCTCACACATAGGACCATTTCCTAACATGCAGGGGCTGAACTCAGTACTATCATTCTGTAACAGCTGGTGCTTTGATCAAACCATCAGATGCAATATTCAGACCTATACCCAGGGAAACCCACTGGACGCTGGGACAGACAGCCTCCAGTTCCTCTGTGTACTCTCTGCTGTTTGTTATACTTCTTCAAGGAGTAACTAGGTCACAGAACTGTGCTGGAAGGAAGGGAAACCAGTTTCTTCTGCCATATACAACTTTGGCACACTTGGGGAGAAAAGGTTTCCAGCACCACTGGGTGAAGACAACAGAAGGGTGGGAGAAGCACTTGAAGACTTACAAGCTTCAGAAAACCGAACTTTTATGCAGAAAAAATAAGCTCATCTGCATCTCTACTCTGGGGAGGGAAACAGGAAGCAGGGAAACAGCTTTTCAACTGCAACAGACAGTACCACCAGGAGCATCACTAACATCTGGCTTACCAGGCACTGAAATGGATGTGACAATAAAAAATGGATGGTTCCCCCTTGGGTACCAGGAAAAACCTGCGTATCTCCCCTGTTCATACTCCGACTCAGAAGGTTCTGTTCACAACCTACCAAACAGCAGCGAGGAAAGACAACTGGAACCACTGAAAGGCAACTGAGAGTCTACCAAGCTTACAGCTTAGATGTCCTTTGCTGCCTGCACCATGATAACAGGCACTGTGGAGACCAGGAATGTGAGGGGTGATGCCTCCTGAAACAAATATTCAAGTTCAGGTAAAATTTTCCAAGCAGAAGAATTCAATTCAAGGGATTATATCATTTGGTTACAAATGTTATTCCTTCCTTGGAGTTGCTAGAAGTTTCCAGGACTACATTGATGGCTGGCTACAGCCATTCATATCCCAACCAGAAAAAGTGTGCGCACAATGACTGCACCCAATTAATATTTACAGTAATTGGGCAAGTTCTAGTTTGTGATCAGTTTTTCATTAATATTGAAGAATAATATCTTCTTAAATAGCAAACACACATGGTTTAGCAGAATATTTTTAAAGAGCTTAACACCATAAACCTTCATATGATATGAAAGGGAAATACTACTACTGTTTGCCCAGTAACAGAGGGTCACAACTCATTTATTCATATAAGTATTATACCAGTAATGACAGTTGAGAATGCCAGTAAACACCAGCTCTTTTAATGCACTTACAAAAGCAGCCTTATTAAGAATTGTCCATCACTCTCAGCTGGCATTTTTAAAGGATATGTTTAGGTTGCTTCTTGGCCAACACTGCCAATGATCTTCCCTTAAAATGTAATCATGTGTTTTTTAATTTGGATTCTATATACATGCAGAAATCACAGATTTCATCTGAACTACAACAAATACTCATCTAAAAGAAGCACAAGCGACTGATAAATGTCCAACTAATAATGTACTTGCTAATTCTCTCTTTCAGACTGGACGTTGTAAGCATTTTAAGACACTAAGAGGTATAATTAGTTGTAGGAACAACTAAAGACTAATTACCAGTACGGGGGAGAAAAAAAAAATCAAAAGCATTACTATAATTAGTTCATTCACTTCACTTGAAGAGGAAAAATCCACAGTATTCTGGAAAAGAGTGCAACTTGATTAACATAATTTTTTTGGACATTACCAGAGTTAGGTAGGAAATGAAGTCAGAACTGATAGTTTATTTAAAAAAGAAATAAATTTTATAGTCCTACATTAAGGTCACCTATTCTCAACTAATGTTCCCATGTACTGTGCTTTCTAGAAACAGATTTTTCTTCATTTCCACTTAATGCTACACATAATTGAAAGGACAAGAGACGTTAATTCGATCTTCTTAAATGTCACACGCTAAGAGCAAACGAGAGCTAAAGCAGGTACGTTTCTGATGCGCACACCTTCTCCAGCCCCTACATTAATCAGTGTCAGAAGATTTCCAAATATTTTGTTCCACAGGTCTTGCAATCAATGAAACATTTAGTCTCCAACAACTGGCCTGTTAGACCTCATTACAGCATGGAGAAGCTAAAAACAATCCTTAATGACCAGGACACATTCAAGAGCACTAGCTGACAATCACCGCATTAAACTGGAGCCGCATCTTTACTGAAAGGCCATTAAAGCTATCAGGGTCAGAACCTGTCTTACTGTCAATAAGCAAACTGCATGCTCAGATTCACCGAAGAAGGGAAAACTGTAATATTGAGTTGAAGGATTTCAATATAGAGCTGTTAAAAGTAATTTCAGATGTCTCAGGAAGCTCAGTAACAATTATCTTCTGAAAGACTAAGTATGTAACAAGAGGTCAGTTCTGAGTTACCCATGTTTCTGCCACAGCCTCCTCCCGAGTGAGTCACATGCTATCTCTTCTCTCAACAGAGGGGATGTCATGGAACCTTCCTATAACCCTTTCAAACCATAAAAGACTACCTAGGGAGATGGTCGATGCTCCAAGCCTGTCAGTGTTTAAGAAGAACTTGGACAATGTTCTTAAATAACATGCTTTAGCTTTTGGTCACCCTGAATTGGTCAGGCAGCTGGAATAGACGATGACTGTAGGTCTCTTCCAACTGAAACATTCTATTCAATTATTCCATTATATGTCCACAGTTTACCTGCATTAGCCTGTTACAGCACTGTGCAATTCAAGAGGCCAGCGATGCTCCAAGAACCACATTCCCCTATTTTTCACAAGGGTATGTGAGTAACTCCTCAGTCACGATGGGGTTTATTTTATGGGAATGATCTACCTCCCACCTCTGTAACTAACTGCTGTTCCTACCAACTCACGTGTGGGCTGTCAGTCTCTGTTCAGCAGCAATGATAGCTCTCCTGAGTGCACAAACCTGCTCTGCCATATCCTTTCAGGAACATCACTCATGGTTGATGCATGAGATAGGGACCAAAAAGCGATTGTCAGATAGAGGAAAAAAAAAAATAGATCTTATCATCAAGACCTGCTAGTTGCAACTGTTCTCACCACAGCACCCAGCACAGAGAACAGTGCACCCACTGCACTCCTCTGCTGCGCCCACGCCGGGACACACTTCATCGGCTGGAGCGGCTCAGAGCTATGGCTCATTTCAGATATTACCTGAACTAGTAGCTGCAAACTCAACCACCAAAGGAAGCCACTTCATGCAAGGGCTCCGTTCAAGCAGGAGGAGACAGTGCAACGTAGGCGAGTAGTTTCTCTGCATCTTTGGGAGCTCATGTGGACGGTAAGCCAAACTGAAAGCTAAGGCATAAAGCAACAAGTTCAAATCCCTCCTAATTAACAGCTCTTCAGAGACCACTTGCAGTGGGAAAAGTGTGCAAAAGCAAAGGATGATGCTAAAGCCTTGTGCAGAAGTAAAAGGGAAAATGCGTTCCTTCTCTGCTGCCAGCTAACATAATGTATTTTATTCTTACAAGGAAAGGTAATATTTTCTCCAACCTAAAACCAGGTTTCAAACAAATTTACAGTTCCTTCTCATTCTACCTGCAGTGCTACATGAAAGCAAACAAATGCAGCCTGCTGGGTATTTCTTTAGAGCTGACTTATTCACGCACTGCTGCAGGTAACGGGCTCCTGCCAAGCATCACTACGCTCTGAAGAAACTCTTTTTATTGGTCAGAGTTTCAAATGGGCGTTTGTATTCATTGGACACCTCTTGGTATGCACAGGGGAGCATGTACCCTCTCTGCATCAGTACCACTGAGATACTGGCAGGTATGTCAGCATTATTCATGGTGGTTTCATTATTTACAATTAGAACTTTTGGGCCATATCTTCAGCTGGCAGAAACTCAGCACAGCTCTACTTAAATTAAGGGAATCACGCTAATTTACACCACATTATGATCTGTACTGAAAGACTCTAAGGATTATGTTCTTGATATGTCAGTTATTTTACCTAATTCAGCTAGTTGAGAGTGTTTCTTAGTAAATTGTGAGCCATCTTTGATCTTTGCTGAATTGCTCAGACTGTTAGGCAATACTCACCTATTGCCTTTCCCTCCTTCCCTTTCATTATCGAAAGTATCTCATAAAAACTTGGGAGCTACATTGTATAAAAATCTTCCCATACAAAGTTTGCTTGGAGAAATACTTTCTGCTGAGCACTGACTGTTTAATGTTCATTTCTGTGTTTCTTGCACACCAGAAGCTCTGATGGCTTAGAAGAAAATTTTAGGCAATTGAAACATGGTGGATGAGCCCTTCTGCATCCTTATTTCATAATTACAGCTCAGTAGCTAATTGTGTAGCTACCAAGCTGATGTCAAGCTATCTTCTAATGCTCCAAAACAGTACAGCTGTGAAATCCTGAACATCTTGTTGTCCAAAACCCCTTGTTCTGCTCGGTTTTGCCTTTCTTAGACCTCTGATTTTGTCCTTGCTTGTGTTATTAATACACACAGATGCTGGGTTGATTACCTTTGTTTTGCATATTCCAAAGGGTAAAGCACTAAGACCAGGAAACTTGGTATTAACTTTTCTTGGCGGAGGGGCCAAGGGTTTGCTAAAATTTCAGCAGCACTGATTTTGGTTGTTCTGTAACAACTTTAACAGCTTGGTTAGATAATTTGCTTGGTTAGACCATAGGCACAGAATCCCCATTCTAACAATATTTTGTACATTTTTTTAGGTACGAAGTAACCAAGACAACATTTTTCTTGCCATGATTCACAACTGCATTATGATGAACCAGAATTCATTTTCATTACCACAACAAAAAGATTCGTAACCCTTACCTTTTATTCCTGTCTTCTATCTGCAAGATATAGACCATGTCATCGGTGGTGTGAAGCTTGGAACTGCCGTCTCCCCACTTCAGCTTCAGGCTCTGAGGACCAGCTGCAGCACACTCTAACCGAGGAGGTAAGGGTGGTAACGGCCTAGTTTTTGCTTTAATAAAGTGGCTAAATGGTCCAGCTCCAATTTCATTGACAGCCTGGATCCTGATCCTAGAATGAAAAACAAAAATGTAAACAATAAATAAAGTGCTTTCACAAGTTTCTTGGTATAAAAATGTCTCAAGAAACAAAACAGCCTTTTGGACCTGACTCCTCCGTGGCTAACAGAGCGCCCGTTGCCAGCAACCGGCTCTCAGTGCTGTGCCTCAGCAAAAGGAAAGGCTCAGTAAACATAAATATACGCGGGATGGTAATATGTGTTAAGAGCTGCAGTGAAGATATGAAGAAATGCAGCAAGGAGGAGGGGTGAAGATTTGGGTAAGCAATTTCAGAAGTCTCTCCCAATCATGAAATTATTGGGAAGAGCTAACTGAGAAGGTTAAATCCACAAAATTCTACACGTCTTAACTGTGGAAATATTAACCATCATTGAACTGTCCATTAGATCAAATACACTCAAGTGAGTGTATATATACACTCAAGTCACTCTCACAAGATGCACAAAAGCTCCTGAGCCATTTGAAACACATTAAGGACACTTAGAAGAAGAGAAAAGCAGACTACCTACCTAGTCACAAAAGTTTTAATTTAGAAATAAATACTAGAGACTGAGCCAGTCTCCAAAACTCTATTTTTTCCTTAAGATAATGACTCCTGGCTTCTGCTTTGTCACTTATTTGTCTTTCCCTTAGTTTAAAAATGTGCACAATGAGAATCTCTTAATAGGAATGAGTGAATAGTAGTTTTCTACTGTGGTAACATCATCAACAACATCCTAACAGAAACTCAAAGTATGCATTTCGAAAGAGCTTTGAGGACAGTGTAAACAGAAATATTGCTACAGACAAGCCTGAAAAATTTCAAAAGTTTTTAAAATCCAAGTGAAAATAAGAGAAAACAGGATGGGCAAACTACTTAGTTTTTTTAGATAGTTCAGCCTAATTTAGAGAGCTGGACAGATGCCATTTATTTTGGAAATCCCGGGCACAGCAGCCTAATATTTTCTCATGGGAAAAGGCTCTACAAGTCGTGCTGCTTCTTCTCAAAACTATCTCCCACCAAGAAGCCAGAAGTCCCTGGGGAAGGTGGTAGAGGGAGAAGGGAAAAGTGTAGAACCTGGTATACCCCTATGACTCCCTGTGTCAGAGAAAGCAGAAGATAAGTAGAACTGCCTCTGGCTGGCACAGCTACTTATTCTGGTTGAAATATATGAAATGATGTAATTTCATATAAAAACCATATGAAAAATTGCTTTAAACAGCAAGTTTTCAGCTCTGCCATTAGAAAAAGATGAGGCAGAACTAAAGGGATAGGGGAAAATCCTCCAGAGAACAATACTCCTCATTAAAAAAAAACCAACCAAACCATATTTTCTGCAATTTCAAGAACAAAAAGGGTTAAATGATTAATATATTGCAAAATAATAACACCTTATCAACCGATCAGGCAGTGGAAGTAATTGTACACTGTAAGAACGCACTGTGTTTAAACAGACATGTGTAAATGCGTGGTTAAACCCTTGCTTGTTGACTCAGTCATTCATGAGGGTGAAGTTTTGCTTGGCATGGAGCTGCAATTTCCTTTTAACCTTCCTTTCATTTCAGGAAACTCATTCTGACCACCATACAACACTATACAATGGTGATTTCATCCTCTTCCTCCCCAAGGGTGGACGGTAGGAAGAATGATCCAGTGGGAGCCTCCTCTTGAACTGCTGCATACCAGCATTTGACATAAAATGCACAAAAGATTTTTCTAGTATCTTAAGATGTGTAACGAATAAAGGCATTGATCTTACTTCTTATGGTTATTGGTTTGCTTCGGACTGAAGAGTCATTACATTAATATTTAATGGTCTTTCCATTTCACTGTTCCAAAAAAAGTGAAAACTACCTGAATTTTCATTGGATTCTGGTAAGTTATCCATTAGCATATGCACGTAAATACTAACAGCTACATCACAAAATGCCATCTCTTCCTTCTAGATTGATTACAGCAACATGCTCTAGGGTACGTAGGCTTTTGTTTTATTTTGTATTATCTAAAGTCCCTACAACAACAAAGCCTCCCCTGTCCTCAAGCATCATAACTTTAACTCATTTCCAAACTGCAGCTACCACACTTGAAATCCAGCGCTGACTGAAACAAGTCTCTCTCAAATCTCTCATCACATTTCTCAAGCAGAAGCTGATAGATGTGCTTTTTTGATACGTGCATGAACATGCATCTGCATTGACTTGTCTTCCCTTTGTCAGGTATTTGCACAAGGTAATTAATGTGTCCCTTCCTCTTCCCTAATTTGTTGTTGCTTTGATCTGCTGCTTTGGAGCACAGTAAGACTGATGGAAACTCTTAATTCTTAAAAGAGGCAGGCATCTTTCCAGATCAACAATGGTACTGGGAAAGCGGCAGTGTTTCTCTCAGTGGATATCAGGCCTTGGAAATGTCCACAGGGAAGGGGAGAAGGAAGAAGGGAAAAAGAAAGGGAAGAAAGGAGGACCAGCTGGAGAGAAGGAAGAGCCCATGGTGGTGGGAGAATACCTCAAACCGCAGCCTCTTTGCTCCAGCCCACAACACCCTGAGCTCCTCCAGCTGGGTGGCACAGCCATACTAGGTAAGAGAACATCCACAATTAAGTGGAAACCAATTACTGTTTACCATACTGATACTGGGAAAAATAAAATCTTTATTTTTGTGTAAAAGTAGTATATAGACATGTAGAAGTATTGCAATAAAAACACTTGCTGAATTCCTTTCAGCTTTTTCACTAAGGGTTTCCAGGTTAAGATACCCCAAACACCACGCTGGAAAGGTGGTTTTAAATCTGACAATCACGATTTGACAGTAAGTTTTTTTGTATAATACAAGGACTATATTTAGGGATAGTACCTAATGCTACAGACCTTGGGCCAGTAATGTTTATATTCATTATCACGTTTTTCCACTACCTCTTTTAAACATTTAGAAAAAAATAAACCAGGCTAGGCTAATTTAGAAACCATTAGAAGATTTTTAGTAGACCGTTCTATCTTGTAAGATTCTTGACCCAGGAAAATAAACACACTAAACAGCATGCTATTTTCAGATTGGTCACAAAATGCTTTGTAAAGTATTCCAACAAACTGAAAAATCACTTTTGAATCAACCTCAAAAGTCTGACATGAGAAGAGTTTGATTCGCTCGTTCCCAGAAGTGGAATGCCACCCATTGCAATACACCCGCCTGCGAAACCTGTGGGAGTTGAAATGCCCCAGACTTCAAAAGGGAGGAGAAGCAGCACGCTCCACCCTCCGCAGAGCCTGGATGTAACGGGCAGTCACAGACACCCCCAGGACAAGGCAGCCCCCCAGATCCCCACTCAGACCGCGCTCTTCTGAGGCTGGAACAAGACTTAGTTGTACTCGCTGAAGCATAAATTTACAATCCACTTCAGCACTGATAACTTGAGCATCCTCATGCATTCTCGTCTCTTCATCTTGGTAGATGTTTGCCTCAATACAATAGAATTTTTATTCCTAAACCAAATTACAGCTAACTGATGCTATCACAATTTAATAAGGCTACTAGGTATTTCTGTAAACACCATGAATTCAGAAGAAAATGAGCACTCTTAAAAACAGACATTTTTTCGCAGTGAAGTATCTCAACAGCACAGCACAGTTAACTATGGAAAGTGTGAAAGAGTGAAGCTTGAGAACAGAATGTAACAGAAAACTGGTATTTTGCTACCGAGACACACAAATGATCAAACTCATCAGCTTCAAGGCCACCACCACAAAGAGCCCAGAGCCTGCTCAGTGTCTACTTCAGTTGCCCATGTGTGGCCATTCCCACTCAGAAGCTGGAAGCAGCGGAGCAATGCCAGACCAAAGCTAACAAGCCCGATGGGGTGGACGCATGTAGACACACTGGTAGAATCACACCGCTAAGCGAAACAACGTTCCTTTCCAGTCCTGGACTTTGCAGATTCAAAACTGAGATTTGCTTTCAATTTCAGGCTCCCACAAACGAAGAGCTTTGACAGAGAAATTCCAACTCAACTAAAACATATAAGCTCTTTGCTGATTTACTTTGAATTCTGCTGAAACTTTGGCAAGGGAGTTCAGAGTCTCAGAACCAGCAGTGTTTGGCTTGTTCAGTCTAGAAAGAATAAGTCCTGGAAGAAAACACATTCCCTGCTTTTAAACACAGCAGGGAATAAACACTTGAGACAGAAAAACTAATTGAGTTAAACAAAGTTGACATGAACAGAAAAAACACTGGTGAACAAATTTAGAGAACGAGATCTGTGATGTTATGAAATGCTCTTCTCATTAAAACAGCAAGGGCAAAATTCACACCACCTTTTAGAACACAGCTTGATAAATGTGTTTCTTACCAGGGCACAGACATTCCCTGATGAAAGACAAGTGTCGAGGTAGGCTTGAAGACGACATATCAGTGAAAGAGTTAACCATTGAGAGCAAAAACACTTTGACATGTCTACATTTATTAGCAGAAAAGTACTTCAAACTATAGATGAGGCACTTTCGCAACTCAGTTGCAGTCACTTGTCTTCCCTGATGGGCATGAGATGCAAGATTTGGGTTTTTTTAGCTTGTTTTATTAAAGAAAAGAGCTCTCATATTATTACTTCTGATTAGTCATCCACTGGTTTATGCTCTTCACAATAATTTTTTTTTTGGTAGGAACTTAGTTTCACAACATTGTTTAGAACACTTGCAGTTAATGATTGAGCTTTAGCTTTCATTTAGACAAGCAGACTCCCTGACAAAAAAACCCCTGTGATTTAATATGGTGCTTCTTACAAAATAATGAAATAAGAGTGCAGAAAAAAAAATCGAGTTCAATCTCTGTATAACCACACTTTGCATGGCAGCAGGAGTATGTGCTTCACGGACACGACTGCAGCGTGATTATAAAGAAGAGTGGTGTCCTGCCCATCCTCACATTCCTTATCTCCATTTCCAGGCTTTGAAGACAAGAACATTTCCCTAAAGGAAGCTGTAGACAACCAAGAACCAGCTAAAAAAGAGACTGAAAGAAAGAAGGATTTGAGTGAAGAATTTGATGGCCCGTTCTGGTCGTCTTGACGTGTTGCCCAAAGTTCTTGTTTTGCTTTAGCTGTTTTGACTCTTGACTGAATCTATCAGGAGAAACCAGAGGTGACACAGTTCCACATCTGGGTACCCAGTCAACAGACAGCTTCTTCAAATTGTTATCAGTTTTATTAAGTTTTTGATCAGTTTTCAATCAGTTGCATTCCCTGGGCTGGCTTAGAGTAAGATCACATCAGCACCAGTGCTGACATAAGGCAGAGAGCAAGAAACGTGGGAGAACACGGAGATGGTGGGAGGTCGGAAGCATAACAAGTGACCTGAACTGGTACAAGCCCTTGTGCAGCATCTTCAAAAATACCTAAACTAGCTCAGGGCAGCACGGAGTGGTGTGGTAGTACTTTGCTGGCACAAAAGAGGGGACAACACAAGGAGGCTTACTTTGACAGCGATGCTGGACTATACTGACCACAACACCAGGATCTTAAATAAATGCAGTAGGAGATAAGAAAAAGCTTATACTTCATCCCTGCCTTTGCCAAAAAGGATTACAGAACTGGAGACAGCAATATCATAGTCACATTTCCTGGATTAATACAAGTGATCTGGAACAGCGGGGTTCTGAGTCACCAAATTCCTATTCCACCTTCTTTTTTTCAGATTGCCAGAGGAATATATATATATGTATGTATTTTTAATAAGTCTACATCTTTCTTTTTCATTACATGGCTTTAAAACCTAGATATTCTAGGCAAAGATCAGGAACAACTCTACTAGGCACAGCAGAAAAGATGTTCCTTGCTTTCATTAACTTCCAGTACGCATATCTGTATGCTCGCTACAAGAAGTTCTATTTTTCAGGTGCGTGATAATATTTGAGAAATGAATTTCATTTGAATTCTACAAGACCCATAGGACTGTGACCTTGAACACAAACGAAAAAGAAGAAAAATACTGCAGAAGGTCTGTGCCATGTCTAATTTTACAACTGTGAAATCAGATTTCAGTTTTTGTTAGAACAGAACTTAAAATAGAATTTCTTTTGTCACATATTCTTCCGTATTGCTGTTCATCACCTGCATGGAACCAATTTATTTTCTTTTAATTAGCAACTAGGGAAAAATCATATAAGCCTGAACATTAAAATAGTAATAAAATTTTGACAATGTTACTTAGAAATTTAGACTCTGAAGCAATATAAAGGAATTGTTTTTAAATTCAGATTCTCTTTTAATTAACCTCCATAAACTAGAAACAAAAAATAGCTGTGGCTATATAAAAGAAGCTCATGGTGTGCAAATTGCTGTCCCCTCACAGGGATCAATACACTTTGTAATATAAACTCCTGGAATAGCACTGCTGAGCATCTGAAAAAAACATGAGATGCTGCATTCCAATTTCAGTTATTTTCTTTTTTTTTAAATTTATTGAGGACTATGGGAGAAGACGACAATATTCAAACATTAACAACCACAATTCATTCCATAAAGGAATTATTGCAGATTTCCGTGCTCCCCAGGCTGGTTGGTTGGGTTTCTTTTGGTAATTTTAATCACTCCACATGCCATAAAAATTTCCCATGTAAAATTAAGCTGTGTGACCAGATCCTGAGTGCTCTGTACCGCATAAAAAAAATCATACTCACCGGTATGAGGTTTCTGGAAGCAAATCATTGATAACGTAACTTGTAACATTGCCCACTGGAATGCTGATGTCACCCAGGTCAATGTTGTATGACGTAATCTCAGCTCCGTTATTGCCTGGTTCTTCCCAGCTCAGTACAAGGCACACAGAGGGCGAGAGCTGACAGACATCCACGTGCTCATCCTCCAGCACGCAGAGGGTAGCGACCGCATCAGGCACAGACGCTGGGGTTCTGCAGGTCACCAGGTCACTGCAGGGTCCAGCACCCGCCTGGTTAATAGCCTGTGTGTTAAAAAAAAACAGAAAAATTTTTTACAGGATAAATGTTCTCTTTCACATGTCTATTGGGTTCATGATAATGAAGAGCTGCATGGGTTCTTCAGAGGATATGCACCACTGGCTGATTCTCTGAAGCATGACTCATACCTACACTACAGCAATTAATATCTTCCTTTGTTACTCAGTGCCTCAGATAAAATGGAGAATATTTCTTTTCTCCCTAATAGCTATTTAATCAAACTTAACGGGAACCTTTTCATCAGCAGAAAACTTTTAGTTTAGTAAAGGAAAATTAAACAGCTGTGCTGTCAGTGACAGGTGACATCACGGTCTCCAGCAAACCGTCTACCCAAAATTGTTGAGTCACCCCGTATAAAATCCTTGGTATACCACGGAGTGCAACATCAGATGCTTTTTGCAAGCAGAGGATCCCTGGACATAAGGGGCTTTTGGCTTGCTATACACATTCCTAACTCAGAGAGCAGCCAGCTAGTTTTGTGCTGAAAAGCTGCTGATACAAGACTATAGGGACTCAGCACAGTGTAAAATCTGTGACTTTCACCTCCTCAGAAGTCTCAAATCACCAGCAAGCCACCACCAAAGCACATAGCTCAGGATCTTCCACAAGAGGAGAGCAACCAATTATCAAGCTTCTTATCTTGACTCATAGATCCAGGACCCCAGTGGAAATTAAGTTTCAAAATCTGGCCCACTTCTGCTCCTCAGTTACAGAGGCCGTTGTCTTTGCAGCTCAGCACTGCCCAAGTGTACAGACCTGGGTTTTTATCAGTTGATGCTCCTTCAGTAGTAAATGCTGTATATATTGCACTGGAATGGACTAGGAACTGACTAACGTCACCTCCTGATAAGCTCCTGTGCACACAACCACAGAACCACACAGGCTGGGAGGACCCTGGGACACATCTAGTCCAACCTGCTACTCCAAGCTGGGTCAAAACTGAACATGGACCAGGTTGCTCAGGCTTTTGTCCAGTCAGGTCTTGAAAAATTCCAAGGATGGAGATAGCAAAGCCCCTCTGGACCACTGGTACAATCCTGGATTGCCCACAGTGATAACGTTTTTCTTTATATTGCATCTGAACATCTCTAGTTCAACCTCTGCCTGCAGCAAAACTGGACACAGGTTTTCAGGAACAGCATGTAGTGGGGCAATACCACCTTCGCTTGACCTGCTAGCTGGGTTTCTCCTGACACAGCCCAGCATGCTGCTAGACAAGGTACGTGGAGAGGTTAGACCAGCACACTATGTCCAGGCTGAGCTACAGCAGGTCCAGAAGGTGCAGACCTTCAAACACAGCTGTGACATTGCCCAGCATCATCCACCATCCAACCTTCCTTTGACTTGGAAAAGAGAGCCTGGAGTCCCCCATCAGGTTACAATTAATCAGAAATCCTGGGTTGCCACTAGGACTGTGATGGCAAGGAAAGGACACGTCAAGGAGTGGTTTGATTTCTTATTGATGCTTAACTGCAGTGAACAACTTATTTCTGCTTTGCATAATACAAAGCCATGTTCTGTTTTTCTGGGAGGCATTTTGTTCAACTGAAGAAAGAGATAATAAAGTTAGATTTGTCAGCCTTTAAAAAGCCCTTCAAAACAAATCCTGCTCCAGGGACGTCTTCTATTTAGTGAAGCGCTCCTAGAGCTGTTAAAGTGAGCCTTGTTTTGTGGTCTACCAATGATATTATTTGTCTCGCCTCTAAACCGGTGTTTGGCAATCTGTGTCTTGCTCCCAGCAATTTATTTTCAGTGGTGCTTTTAACAGCTTTATTGGACAATCTCATCATCATAACTGATGGGAATTTCATCCTTCTTTGCTTCCTAGATATTCCCTGCCCTCCCCAAATGACACAATATTTCCCTTTGCAGAGGCCACAATTGTTTTCAGGAATATTCATTACAGGAAAAATGTTGAGCAACAAATTGTCTGCCCTGCAGTTATATATGCCTCATTCCTCAATTCTCTCTTTTTATTGAGTTACTGTAGTTTGAGATACCAATCTGAGTGTTTATTAGATGGGGGAGTAAATGTGGTTTGGGGAATCTTTATTTTGAAAAAGTAAAAGAAAGGTTTTCTCGTTAAAGCTCCCAATAGATAAGAAAACCAGCTATTATTCTCTCTTTTGTATTAAAAAAGACTAAAATTTCTGAAACTATTTAACGTTCCTCTTTTGTCTGCTACACTACATATACTTTTTTTTTTTTGATAATGGTTTAAATGTTCCCATGTCTCTTGTAACGAATTCTCCTCCATACAACACACAGATCAGATCCAGAAGATGAAGCTCTCTAGAAAGTAACACATAGGTCACTGATGGACTTCAAAAAAACATCTTAGTGCAGTTGTACGCTTCATTTAACTTCTGCCTATGGATTAAATTATATTGGCTGTGACAAAAACTGAGCAGATCTGCGCAACATTTTCATGGCAGGTAATTTAAAACGAACGCCTGCTCCAAACCAAAGGTGCTGTACAGCTGGCTGTTTCCATTTTTAACTCCGCAGAAGCAGTCTCACGGTCCCCTCCCTGCCCAGCAGAGACTGAACGCTTTCCCTCTTGAGCAAACAAGCGGCACTTTCTGGCTCACACTTCCAGGCCACTCACACATGCTCTTTCAATTCACCTTCCCCAGTGGTGCCAGTGCAAGGTAGGACCACGTCAGAAATACAGTCAAGTGTACTCAGAGATGTGGGGCCGTGGCTCCTCGGCTGCCGGCCAGCTGCTCAAAACCTCCTTCGTAAAAAAATAAGGAGGAAACACTCGACAGACGCGTGTTGTCCTTGATCAAAGAAACAACCCTGGGTGGTCCACACGTTGCCAGATGGGTGGGTATGTGAACTTTTGGTTGGATTACTGGCAGTATTCTGTCTTCACGTACAAATAAATCTTGTGGAAGAATATCTGGGGCAAAAATATTTTGACTTCACTCCCACTTACTTCACTTGCCATTTATTTTTCAGTAGACATAAAGGAGAAAAAAATCCTGTATTTTTATTTTCATATATCTAAGAAATGTATTTTAACTTACTTCTTACTGAAAATTATAGAAGAGAAAAATAATCAAAGAAAAAGAAACCATCTAGAGACTCTGTATCAGATCCAGTCTTACAGATCTGAGAGAAAAAATGGAAGAGATGAGGTCTCACTTTCTGGCAGCTACCATCTCCTATATACACAGGAATCCACTCGGCCAGTTTGCTTTGCTTGATAAATGAAACAGATGTTGGAGTTTGTTATTCAAGCTCTGGGAATCTTCAATAACCAGTTGGGAGGTAGATGTTATTTACATTTCATGACCATAAAATATTAAATTTTTCGGAAGGTGTCTAAA
This sequence comes from Buceros rhinoceros silvestris, assembly GCF_000710305.1. Classification (NCBI taxonomy): domain Eukaryota; kingdom Metazoa; phylum Chordata; class Aves; order Bucerotiformes; family Bucerotidae; genus Buceros; species Buceros rhinoceros. Next base: position 72,806 of record NW_010423955.1, on the reverse strand, counting down.
ACATTTTTTTTTTTTTTTTAATAAGAGAGAGCAAAGGGACTGTTAAAAGCTTTATTAACCAGAAATAAACCACTTGGTACATGAGAGCAAGTTCTGAGAACTAAAAGTTACACCAGCTCCCTGGTTTATGACTTTGAGCTGTGCAGAATCTAAACTGTTCGGTTATACAGCAGCAGTCTGCGTTCTTCAAAATAAACGTACGTTCCTTCTGACTTACAGAGAACATAACTTCACAGCAGCTAACGGTAAAAATCAAAATCTCGTGGAAGAAAACTGTTTACAGATTGCAACGTGTGCAAAACCTCGTGCTTCCTTACCTGGAGCCTACAGCAGTAACGCGCTGCTGCTGACAATTCACTTATTTCAAAACAGGTCTCTGTGCCGCTATACGCAAGTTGTAGAGATTCCTCATCCTCTCCCCACTCTAATCTGTATTCGGAGATGTCAGCACCAGAACATTCAGGACTCTGAAACACAAATATTTATGTGGTTCAATTCAGAACTGAGCACTTCAGACCTCCGCGTTTCACTGGGTAAGGAAAAAAAAACCCAACATCCCTTATTTTTAAATGAATAGACCATTAGTGCTGCAAATGGCAATGCGCTGAGTTAATGTTCCTAATAGGTAACTGAAACAGGCCAATTCTGCACAAAAATTACCTGATAGAAATTTAAGAGAAATGAGAAAATGTACACAGCTACTTTGCTTTTCATCAGGACACTCAGGAATAAATTCACTCCCCACTGGCTCAGCAGAAGCTCAACCACGGAGAGCACAAAGAGGCATCAACCCAGCGTAGGCTGGTCGAGTGATCACAACACAGCTCTCAAGAGCTCTCCTTCCAGCCTCAAGTTACTCGACTGAAGTCTCCAGTGAAAGTCACTCATCAAGTTAGCAGTCCCAGTATTGGACACAGGAGTGTGGACCCGGCTACGTTAATACCCATGGAACGACTCCTGTGGAATCCACGTGTCCTCAGCAATCCCTTTATCCTCCTGAAGAACAGGGGAACACAGAAGAAATACCTGAATTTGCTAGAGATGAGCTAAAGCAGGCATAACGGTACGGTTCCCTCAACAAAACACTGTGTTTTTACCAGAACCACCTAGGGCTGTACTGTCCGGACTGAAGCAACGTGGGGAATCACCGCTCTGCGTGCACAAGGATGGACTAGGATACGACGGCTTTGGGGTTACAGCTGCACAAGGAGCACCCTGCACAGGGTCTTCTCCAGCTCTGCTTCTGAGCTTCCAGCTGTTTTAGCAGGAACGCGCAGAACTGCTAAGGCAGTGTTTTCAAAAAATGTTAAAAAGTAAATCTTAAGCACCATGGTGGGGTCTCTAGCCAGACAAAAACACTCCGCAGTCCTCCGCTGCTTCTCCTTCATACTCACACCAGTAAAAAAACAACAGACTCTAAGAAAACATAACCACTGCAAACCACATTGCTTCTTCCACAGCTTTGCTTTTAGCTGGAATAAACAAATACATCCTGCACATCAATAGGGGGCTGCTGCATTATCTCTGCTTGGAGAGAGCCAATGCCTGTCCACGCTCATTACAAAGGTAACATGTAAAAGTTTAGCGTGATTGTCCCTTAACAACACAAAATATTGCATGAAGTATTAATAAATACCCCAAACACCTCTGTGTCATCACAAAATTAAACCCGGATTGCATTTGCATCTAGATACGTTGGTAACACGATCATTTACTTGAGCATCTCATGAACGTTAACTTCCTTCTCAGCAGGGACATCCTTTTATGGAAGGACCCGACAGATGCAGGGCTGGAATGGGTGCCACGTTGTCGACGGAAGTCCATGGCAAAACTACAGCCCCACTGCTCCACATCCCCCTGGTATTTATGACAACATCCTTTCCTTTCTGCCTTAATTACATCATTTTTTTTTTTAATGATGCCCTCAACTCAGCATTTCAGTTAAGACTTATTTTAAGAGTCTAATGTCTAAGATCCTGGCGAATGGAGAAGGAATGCACACAAATTAAAACAGAAGTAAATATTTGGGGTACGGACAAACAATTCCTGAGAAAAAAAATACCCCCATATTGTAAGCATTTGTGCAGTGTTAATTCCGTGTCAGCAACTCCAGCCTCAAATATTTGCCTTCACAATTCCACCCCAGGACACGCTGACACACTAAAGGCCTGCAGAGAGCACTTCTACCCGACCAGTGCTCTATCATCTGACGCCAGCACAGGAGGTCTCGTGTCTGAATCCTGGTCTGGATGACTCATGAGCAACTTAATGCAATTCTTTAAAAAGGGAAGTAGAGAAGAGGATTTTCTACAACAGAAGAGTTTCTGCAGATGGTTTTCTTGCACATAAAAATGGTTCCAAACCAGCGAATAGCTCTCAAATAAAAATTCAAGAGCCTTCAAGTTTTGCAGTGACCTTTTTAGTCTGGACAAGCAAGATGGAAACTGAACAATCGGGGCACCTGACTTACCTCCCAGCTCACGAGTACACGTGTGTCCGACAGAAAGGAGAGGGAAGGTGCTGTGCACTGGCCAGGTGGTCCTGCTGCTGTGGTGACTTCTGTAGCTTCCGAGTATGGCCCGTACTAGAGGGAAACAAGGTGTCCGTACATTAATAGATCAGCACACATCCATCTCATATTCCTCAAAGGCTTTCCAAGAAAGGGTATGAGGCCATGTAAAATATTGCAAAATTAAAATAGGAGGTCAGGTCAGGTCCACCTCCAGTTTACCCAGGAGTGAGAATGGGCACTCAGCAATGGAGTAACTGAGGAGCGAGCTGTGTCCCTCTACCTTATCTTAAAGTGTCTGCATGTCTGTGCCATTGCCCGGCATAACTGGCTTCTCATGGATATAAGGAGCAGCACAGCAACAGCAAAGCACACTCTGGAGTCCAAATCCAGCTGTTTCTATATAACATATCTTCCACATGCTAATTATAAAAGGACAGTGTGTGATGGAGCTTCAGCCTGCATTCAACATGCAGGGGCACGCTGCCCACATGCCATGTACAGCTCAGCTCCACAGGCAGCCAAGCCAACTGCTCAGACAATGTTTGAGCTCTTGGTAGGAGAATAATTTAAATGCATATTAGCAAAGGAAAAGACAATTTTCAAGAATCTGGAAAATGGGGTTCAGCCAGCAGTGCGAGGACAGGAAAAAGAACAGTGGGAAAAGCCTTTCTGAGGCCTCTCCAGTGGGATAATGAAGTTGTTCGGTACATCCCCAAGCTAATAGAAATCGTTCTCCAGAACAAAGGAACTTCAATGGAAGCAATTAGAGAAAAAACGCTGATATTTTCTTATTTTGGAATGCAACACGAGTAAGTATGAAAAAAATGAGCCACTACAAAGGCTGAACAACACTGAAATGGTGAATTCCCGAAAACCTCTCAACAGACACGTGTCAGTATCTCTGCTGTTGAGAAAGGCTAACACTGATCTCTTTGAGTTACAAAGAGTGCACACTTCAAAAAATCTTATACTGATTTCTGCTGTTTTCTTTACTGAATGGGAGGAAGAAAGGTAAAGAATCTGATAAAAACCCCCAAACCAACCCAAAACCAGCCCGCTCATTTAACAAAGAGTGGGACTGGAAATGCTTTGCAACTTCAAACTGTTTTGCCAAGAAAAAAAAAGTTACGAAATAAGAGGGAAAAAAAAGGAAAGGCATCATATATCCAAAGCTACCAGGTAAGCAATGGCTTTCATTCCAGCAAGCAAATCCAATCGCTCCAACTGCAGCTCTTCCTCAAAAGCTCTTTTAAGCATTTCCGCTTTATTTTCTTTTGCCCACCTCCTCTTCCCCTTTCTGATCACCCTCAATAACACAATCACTTTCCAGAATCACCCATCTTCGGCACAGTACCATCTCCAGCGAGAACAAGCCAAAGCACACTGTGGCACGCTGCACGTACCCCGCCGTCGTTCAAAGCTCTCACTCTGAACCGATACGTTGCTCCAGGAAGAAGGTTGCTGACAGTGCACTCCAGATCAGGCCCATGATACACTTCAGAAACAACTTCTTCAGCTTCAGTCATTTCAACACTATACTCTGACACAGGACAGCCACTTTCTGATGGAGGGACATCTAGAAAGAAACCATACAATTCATTAATAACGTAAGGACACATGTCAGGAACTGGTTTTGCTTCACATACCAGAGAAATACATACACGCGTGTAAAGATTATTCATATTCACACATGTATCTGTACACACACACAACACCAACGGTGGTTTTCCTCTTCGACAGACACCTTACTTGCAATATCTCATCCACGTGCATGATTGACATTTTAAAAGCAAATGAATACAATTACCCTCAGCCCTAAACGTTCACCAGGTCAGATCGTCATATGCAAGAGCAGCAGCTTCCCCAAGGCACTGTTCTGTCTCCCTGGGAAGCGATGTTTGATGCCAGTGAGTGCCCAGTTACTTTTTAAGCAGAACACAATGGCTATCATCCTCTTCTGAGAAGGAGAAAAAGCTGCTCAGCTTCTTTCCCCCAATATCAAAGGTGGTGTTATGTGCAAAAAACCATTCTCCAAGTGAGGAGAAAAAGTACAGAAAGCTCAAAGAAGAATGGGACTAGTCTAAATACCCCTTTCTGGGACAGAGAGAAAGCAGGGGCACATGGTGGCTGTCTGACCCAATCCTGGCTGCTGGCCACGGTTGGACACCAGCTGAGGTATGTCCTGTACACTCAAAAACTACTACTTATGCATGGGATTTCTGGCAAACCCGCATTAACGCCCAGTAGAAGTACAAAGAACTGCCATCCTTGAACTTTATTAGTCACGCTGCTGACATTTATGAGATTCTAAACCTCTGCAAAATGATCCAAACCCCATGCCTCACTTGGAATAACAGCTTCTCAGGAAACTGGATTTGTTTCCTGTGCCTCTGTCTGTTTTGTTGTGGGTACCTTTTTCCCTAC
>NW_010423955.1:59432-67753 GCF_000710305.1 Buceros rhinoceros silvestris | reverse complement strand
CCCTACAAAAACAACATATTTGATAATGTTTGCATGTGGTAGCACAAGGCAGTACAACAGAATCAACCCACGTGGGGTTCTGCAAAGCAGTGCTCCACCATAAGGGGCATGGTTTTTCTGTACTTTTCCATAGGAAACAACATGGTATCTGGGACACAGGAGAATTTTTATATTGGTGTTGAAATCTATTTGTCAGTTAGAAATGGTTCTGCTCTAGAATTCAGCCTAACAAATGATGCCATAGAGAATTTTGGATGCTATAAGATTATTACAGTAAGGAAAAAAATCTGTTGGATACTGGCATGTACCTTCTATTCTCAAATACGTGCATTTTTTAACAGTTTACCGTCACGTCCATGGTGTCATGTCCTTTGCAAAATTACAGGTGTTCAATGGCTTGTGTGTGTTATACTGTGACTCAGGGCTTAAAGGCCACCCAAACCCCTCAACATGTTCTAAGTCAAATTTCTGAGAGAAGTACTACATTAGAAGCAGCAAAACCCATCTGCTAAGTCAATACTGCAAAGGAATAAAAAAAGATCTTGACTCACATGGTGTTTTTACAATAAAAGGATAGATATTCTAATGTAGTTGATACTTTATAATCCTGTCAGAGACAGGTCCTAATGAAAACAAAAATGGGAGCACAGCATCAGGCCTAAAGGACAGCTAAGCTCAGAAACCCAATACAGAGCCACAGCAGTCGATGACAAGTTGCACTTCTGACTCTGCACTTGAGCAGCCTTCATCAGACTTTGTGTGTCTTTCCCAGTGAACAGAACACACCGAAAGCTTTCCACAAGGTCTAGCAACAGAAATGAAAGCTAAGGCAAGTTCAGCAACTAAGCATCGAACTCAAAGCTACTCAACAGCGAGATGCTCCCAGGGCTTACCCCATTGTAGCTGCACTTCTTTGTGCTTCGGCTTCCCCAGCACTCTTGGTGGCCGGCAGGGACCTGGTGCAACACTGAGCGTACGGACAGGTAAACTTTCAGAACACTGGAAGAGAACGGGAGCTGAAGTTAGCTCTCTGGTACAATTACTGCCTACAAAGCAAGGCATGATTAGAAAGTGGCACAAGAAATTGTTTTCTACAACAACCACTTAATAGAAATTGATATAAACAATAAAACATGGGTGATGCTATCAAGCACGTCACTTAAAAATGCAATTAGTAGAGTCCTTTCATTAGTATATTCAAAACTGTAGCACAGGAAACTTTGATAGCTAATGTTGAGGGGTTCTTTATTTTAATTTTCCTTGTTTTTAAAATAATATCAAGGCCTAAAGTACTCAGTCATAAAAAACAAATCAAAGCAGCAGGAATAAAAGTGTAGGTGCTGAAATTATTTTAAATCAAAGAAGGGAATGACAGGAATCAGTTGCTGGAAAACAGAACCCCAAAATTTAAAGAATTAGTCAGCCACATGAAAGGTAATTATTTGTTACAACATACTACCCCTACTGCATCTGCAGTCACCAGCTTTGCTCAGCACAGGCTCACGTACCTGAGACTTTGTGGCCTCTCTCAAGCAAGTGGCCAGATCAGATAAACAAGATGGTCTTTTCTAGCACAAGTATAAACACCTAGAGGGTGGTTCTGAGGAAAACGAGCACCACTAAATCGCAATTTGCCTGAAAAAAGCCCCATCAGGTACACACAGAAATCTCCTAAAATTCAGCCGCTTGCAACATAAGGTTAACTGCAGTCAGTGCAGCTTTACTGTGCTCCAGCAAAAATAATGACCTGCCTTTGAAAGCAGAAATATCTACCCCAAAATAGCAGCTAAATCTCTGGAAAGTACAAAACTAATAGTTCTTCTTGTAGAACCACACTTACCTGACTGTGTCCACCAGTGCTGATACAGCATGCCCGCAGTTTATACAAAGTGCCTGGTTTCAAGTGAGTACAGGTATATTCTGTAGCCGATCCACTATAGGCCACTTTCCACTGATTTGCTGAAAAATGAGATATATATGATTTCAGAGGAATATAATGCAAAAGGCTTACCAGTGTCTACAAGGAGAGAAAATCCTTAATGTGGTCTTTCACAAATTATGTATTTCAGGAACATCATTAGTGTTAATATTGCTATGAATATTATTCGTGCTTAGAAGACACACATGTATGTAGACACGTATACAAATATATACACTTACAAACATCATTATTTCTAAAATACATTAAACATATCAATTCAAATGGTTGGTTCAGCCCTACAACCTAAAATTCCACCAATCTTAGAGAAAAAGAGCATACTTAAAAAAATAAACACCCTCCCCAATCCCAACCCCGAACCCCACAAGTTTTAAGGATTCATTTGTACCAGCAGCGTTAGAGCATTAATGATAATAACGATAATAGCCCAAAGGGTCAGTACTTCTTTATAGTGGCCACAATGGATTGAAATGGAGAAAACTTGTTTCGAGTTTACCTTCTGGACTTCCTTGAGAAATCTCCAATAGATACTTCAGGATTTCCGAACCCCCGTTATCCTGTGGAGGGTCTGAAAACATACAGCAAGCTGTTAGTAAATCAAGACAAGGAGTGAAATATAACAAGAAGTTTACAGAACTTGTTTCTGGTTCTACTCCTTCTCCTCCACACACTCCTCCGCGCTAACTACACGAAGGAGTCTGTAGCAGACGTTAGTTTTCAGCATGAGTCAAGTCAGAGGCGGTGGCTGCATAGTGCTGCTACAAACAAAACATGTGGAAAGAGCGTTGAAAGAGATGCAGCATGGAGGCGTGTCCCATTGATAAAAGATGCAGCTGGAATGATGCTGCAATGGGACACGACATGGAAGGTGAAAAGCCTGAAGCTGCACTGGAGTGCAAGTACAAGGCAGTCAATAATAACAAGGAACATTTTTGATTTGGAAAACATAAGAGCCACCATAAATCTTCTAAAATACTAAAAAAATGACATGTCAAGCTCTCCAAATATGTTCGGCTTTGGACAGAGAAATGGCATGAAAAATCGAAGTTCTAACACATATTTACGTAAATTTATTTGAATTTATAATGACCCAAAAAAGCTCTACTAGGACAAATTGTACTGGCTTACCCCACTTCACACTAAAGCCATGAGATGTTATTGGTCCCTTAATAATGGGTCTGGTTGGAGGTCCTGGCCTGTCTGGGCTTGTTGTACAGACCAACACTTCGCTGGGAGAACTCTTTCCTTCCACATTAGAAGCAAACAGCTGAAACAAAACCACAAGTTTACCATTATTTACTGTAACTGCTTTCCTGACAGTTCTTTTAGTAATGACACAAATACCAAACTGGAAAGTACGTCACATCCCAGTTAAGTGTGTGGGATTCCAATAACAGATACTACATTGTCACGTTGTTTCTTTACAAACCACATTATTTTTCCCCTTCCTCCACCAGTAAGAGATCATGACACAATTAAGATAAAAGCTCTGCTGTTTTTCCCTTAAAAAAAAGTGTCACATGGCAACTTGCAGTTATTTACTCATAGAAGATGAAAATGCTGACAACAACTATGTTATTTTTGCTTTGGAGATATTTCAAATTACTATTTAAAACAAATTAATTCAGAGTATCAGTAATCACATGATTGAAAGCTTAAGTAACATGACACGCCAACAAGAAACACACCATCTACAGCCACTGAAAGGAGCAGGATGCACACAAAGAACACATTCTCAGCCAAATCCTTCCTCCCACTCCGGAACACCTTCTGCTGACTTCAGGGGGAAGATTGCTAAGCTAAGAGAAGACATGAGGACCTGGCCAGGAGACTGAGCAGACCAGGCTCGTATAAGAAACCCCACACGGTCCTCTGTTTTGTAGCTGCTGAGAGCTGTATTAGCTCACGCTAGTCTCTGGGACAGAGATCTGCTGCCAAGGAAGGGAGTAATAAAACACGTATTGTAATGGCTAATCGTAAATATAGGCTAGCAGGAACGTTTCTACTTGGGGAGCTCTGTTCTTCTCAGGACCATTTCTAGCCTCTCTCCTAACACAGGCGTCTGATGAAAACCATTTGCCATTTTCAGTGTTGAAGTTGAAAGCAGGGCTGCAGAGAGGTACGGGCCATCCTTTACCTCAGAGCTCCACAGTGGCTTTTACAAGGTTAAACTAACAGGCACCATCACTGAGCAACACCACAACAACTTTCCAGTTCCTTGGGTTGTTCTTCAGGCAACTCCACGAGGACTTCTGCTCCATAACGGAATATATGCTAAGCTGGGTTTAAGGATTTAAACGAATCTTTGGGTGAAGTGCTTTTTTGTTCCTCCTGAATATACCAAGACCTACAGAAGGCAATTTTTTTGGAATCAACACAAATCTATGGCATCCTTCTCTCCCTGCGCCGTTTAAAAACGATGCAAAGCTGCTTCCAGACACCACGTCTGTTGGCAACGTGGGAGCACGGCAGATATCGGCTTTACAGAGAGCATCTCCCCACCTCCAGAGAGACCCAGTGCTCCAGACTGTGCCACGCAATGCCATCTTGTGGAGCCACACTCAGCTCCTGGCTTCACCAGAGAGCCCAGCCGCAGGGACAGCCAGCCAGCCGCACCACAGCCTGCCTGGCAAAAACCACACCACCTTCTCCTTGATAGCAGCAGCCAGCGCTTGTGCTCGATGGCTTCAGCAGCAGCAAGGCAGATGACTCAATTTGGTATTTGCAAGAAGATTTTAGAGCATCTTCTCTTTTGGAGGGGTCTTAGGAGCACCCACAGAGCAGGAGACACCAACACTTGCTAAAAAAACAGCTCCAAAATCAGCGAAGTGTACGTATGAGTTGGAAAATCTTCAATTTCTGCATGCCCCTGAGCTGTGGAGGGAAGCTGTGCTGGCTGGGCTCCTTTCAGAGATTGCTCCATTGTGTAGAAGTGAGATCGCTTTTGTGACCATGGATCAGGTTTTTGGGGAGTAATGCAGCCAACTACAATGACCTCACACCCTGAGCCACGTTTTTACACCATCATTTCTGACAGCACAAGGTACCAAGAACTACGCTTGTTTCAAAAAGGCTGAGCTACAAGCATCTCCTGCAAAAGAAGTAAAAATACAACTGACAATTTAATTTATTAGGTCACAGTATAAAGTAAACTTGTATTTGATGACTCGATTTTGGATGCAGGACTGAAGGGTCCCTATAGCACCTGGAATAAACCCACAGGAAATACCAAGCAATGATAAAGAGATTTTACCCTGAATTTATACTGTGTGCTTCTTCTGAGATTCTTCACAGTACAGGCTTGCTCCTCTCCAGTGTACTTTGGGTGAAACACGCTATCCTATAAAAACAAAACCACATCCTGGTGACTGAGGAGGCTGAGGAAGGGCTCTCTGTATTACAGTCTGTAGCTAGAACACGAAGGGGCTTTACAGCTGAGTGCTTTTCAAATTATTACTATCACTTTCAAGCTCCAAGGCCACAATAATTTTCATTCTAGATGGATGTTACAACTGACCTGAATAACATAATTTCGCTGTAAAATATGCACAGACCCAATCATGCCGGCTGAACACAGGTTACAGCAACAGATGTGACCAGTGACAGAACGCAAGCGCACCACGGAGCAGCAAGCAGAGGCGGCAGACCGAACCGGGTAAGGACAAGCTGACCTAAACCTTACAGGTTCCTGTAAGTAACCATGGGTGACAGTACAGATTTTTTGCTAAGGATTCATAATTTTCACACAGATCAGTCCTGCCAAGTACCCAGGACTCCTAGAAGACCCTCCAAAGCAGCAATCCAATCTTCTCAGTGATCTCGATTAACAAGTGAAAGCTCAGCCCAAGTCATGCAGTATATTTTACAGCAACTTGGTACTTACGTTATCTTCCTCCTGAATTTCCAGGGTGTAGGAGATGGCTTCCTCTGGTGTACACCCCTCTACTTTACTCCACTGCAATGCGATCCACGTAACACCAGCTCGGACAAGCCTTGGTGCAGAAGGGGTCTGAGGAATATTTCCTGCAGTGTAGCAAACCACCTCCTGGCTGTACCCACTGCACAGAGACAGAGAAGGAGAGTGAGAAATGCTAAGCCAAAACTAGCTCTAGCTCCAGCTCAGTGGATTTAGAGAAATATTTTGCATTTTTAAAAACCTAGACAACTTTAAAGATGTCCAGGTAGAAAAGATAAACACCCTGTTAGGAAATGCCTGATTTAAAAATAGAAAAAAAATGCAGGATTATAGGTGTCCTGACAGTCATTTTTGGAGATCACATCACAATAACATCAAAAAAATAGTATTTGATTGCCTAAAAATATGAACTTACTTTTAACGGTGAAGTAGAGGAAAATCTCATTTAATGAAGAGGAACTAAAACACAGGAAATAAAGCCCCAAGTGTTCCACTTTTAGACGTTGAACTTGAGATGCAGTTTCCACCTTTAATAAATTCATAATACAACCTCTATTTAAGCTACACCTCTGAAAGCTGAGTGCTTCAGCAAATCTCATCCCACTGTTTCAGACATGCCCCTCCAAAGCCAGCAGGGAAAATTTAGCCAGTCATGACCACACATGCTCAGCATCACGTAGTGGCTGTCTAGTGCAGGCACAGATCCCTTCCAGCCCTCCAGGATGGCTCTGCTCCCTTCCAGCTTTCTCTGCCCAAACTTCTTTGCGTTTCAAGCTGAGCATAAAGTTTCTATTTTGCACAGCTCAGGTTGCAAGCAGAGGGAACATTGGCGGCAGAGGAGATAGACGCTCTCATCTTGCCTCCATCCCAGCCTTGAAACCTAACAGGCAGCTATGTCAAGCAAGTGTTCTCTTAAGACTCCATGCAGAATATACTGTGTGCAACGGAAATTTGAGAACAAAGTTTAAAATGGACAGATTTTGGTGAATTTTCAGGAGGACAACGTCAGAACTCTCAACAAAAATAATATTAAATGGTAAGTCCACGAGCATTACAACCATCGGAAACCATCTTACAACACAAAGTGTTAGACGACATTATCATGGTGTATTTTTGAGTGCTGTCTATAAAAATAAGCCATGTGTTCTTGGTGCCTATCTCATAGATTAACACAGAGCAGCTGACCATAAATATAGTTCTTAGTTCACTTCCTCCTCAACAGCCTGAAGGAAAGAGAGAGAAAACAACAGCAACAACAACAACAACAAAAAATGGTGGGATGGGGGGTTTGAAGCATTCCCTAAAATACTTTAAAAATCTGGGATCCAGCAATGAAAAGAGATGCCAAACCTGGGAACTTTGCACAAAACTGGCCGTCCGCTTCCAGCCACACTCAGCAGCTCCAGCCCAAGCCTCTCTCCGATCAAGAATTATTTCAGTAAGGAGGGAATTAACCTTGCAAGGAGCTGGCAAAAGGGACTCTGTGCTCACATGAACAGCCCCAGTGCATCTCACCGGGAAGAGCACAGAACGTGAATAAAGAAATTTTTAAAGCTAGATATTACTGAGAGTGTAATGGAAGAGAACAATACAGGAATCTCCCGCAGTAAAACACTGTGCTACATGTCACTAGAGTTTCTTTTTCTGTCCTTCTTGTAATCATTAGATCCTGTTTAGTTAAGAAGGACAATGAAGGAGTATACAAGAGCACTGGATGTTTAGCTTCTTCACAGCTCAGCTTTTCCTGGCCTACTCTCTCTACAGCAGAACCAGAGACCCATCCTGCAGGGTTCTGCTGTGCCTGTCCTCTCCTGGTCCTGGTGCTCTCCCCCTTCTCTCCCACCCCATCAGCCAGCCCTGCCAGTCCTGCGAAGAAGGAAGGAACTGTACTGCTGAAGAAAGACAGAAGGGCCTTACTTTAAACCAGAAAAATAAATATGTCAAGATTCCTTTCAAAAGTTGTAACTCCACTTCCTCTTGCTTGTTTTTCTTGGTTCACAGAGGTCCCTAGTGGGAATTTTACATAACAGATGTATACTTTTTGTATTCGGAATAGAGCACAAAACACCATTTAGCACCTCAAAAGGAACTTATCTTCTTTGGCTGACCTCATCATGTGAAGGTACACGGTGATTCCTTGAGGTGAACCATACCACTGGGGAAGCGTGACTTACTCTAACGCATTAATAACAGAGCAAATGTGGAATGTTTAACTCAAAACCATACAGAGAAAAAAACAACCAAATAAAACTCTCCCCTGAAACTTCTCTTTACACTGACAGTGAGAGTTAAACCTTTCAGCTACTACTTTTCCTGAAGAAAGCGTGTACCTTGGTTAACTTACCTAGTACCAATGTCATTCTGAGCTGCTAACCGGAAGGTGTAACCCAAAGCCGGACAAAGCTTAGTCAACTTGCAATGCTTCTGGCTTCCAAAGTAACATTCTCTGAACCCGCTGTTCCTCTT
>NW_010423955.1:46203-59341 GCF_000710305.1 Buceros rhinoceros silvestris | reverse complement strand
TAGAAAGAGAGCAATCTGTAATCGGAGAGCTATGAAACAAAACCACGTGGTTCTTGTTTTAGAGGAAGCTGTTAAATGATATTAGAATTAGACACTTTCTTACAGGCACTGTGCAAAGAAAGCTGTGTAAGCCACTGACAGCATTGCTACACTACCAAAAATAACAGAGTTCACAGTCTGCTATCAAATTCCTCTACTTTTCAGATTCTTACCTTCACGAGATGTATCTACAGCTTCTGTCATCCTGCCTGAAGTGAAAGTTATACCACTCATTAACCAAAAATCACGCAAGGCAGAATTCATCTCTGAATCAATCCGGTCACAGGAAAGCTGCAACCAACATTTCTTGCAAGTGCTACCTACCCTCTGCATCTCAAATCCCACATAAGCCATCCCTGGTGCTTCTCAAACACTCTATCCCACAAGAGGGCTCTCGCTTTCCACCATCCAGCCCACAGCCAACCTGCTGTCAGAGAGGGACAAGCCTGGATGCAACCCTCTGTTCAGCCCCATGCCCTCGAGGGCAAAATAGATTGATTCATCATGGAGGAGTATTGAATGTGCCAGGTTCTGTACCACCCTGCTGCTCTGAGCACGTAGTGTGTGATGAGCAAAGAGGATCTGTTGGCAAGCACAAAACTTTGTTAAGAAAGCGGGATGCCAGAGGTATGGTTTATGGGAGCTTCACATCGACATGGCCTGGGGCGATGATGAGCCCTGACAAAGCCAAGACAGGGCAGCAGTGAGGGAGGCTATTGAGACACCTTTAGATCCCAAGTATTTCCTCAGGTACATCAGGTACAAATCAGGAAGGCTGAGGACAAGGACAATCAGAAGTTCTCTCCCTCCCTAACAGATTTAAAACAAACCAAAGACCTTTTCAATCTGACCAACTTGGTATGCCACAGCGTAAAAAGAAATCCGAGCTATTTGCAGGACAGAGACTCCAAGAATATCTGGTCTCACCCCAGGCCACATGTGGGAAATGGTCACTTTGAAATCTTCCAGTAGCAAGGCATGGAGTTCTCAACTCTGCATAAGTAATATCCACCTGAGCTGAAGCAGTTTAAGGGAGTTTTAATGTGAACACAATATTAACGGACAATTACATTGCAAAGTACCCAACAGCACACCAGAACAGAAAACTAGCAAAGTATATCCACGGGCTCAAACTGGTGCAGGACAGAACGTTATCCTCACCTTTGCAACTTCTGGCTTAAGAGCTCTGCTGTGCTTTTTACTGGTTTTGGCAAATGTCTCTACAATTTTTAATTTTTTTTTTTATCTCAGTAAAATTAACATCTGCCCATAGACAAGGCTACTTATTTCACCGGATACACATCAGCTGGACAGAAGACTCGATGTTTCTACGCCTCAGATTTACAGTCTATCATTTATACACGTGTCCCTCGCTGCGGCCAACAGCCTCTCCTGCTGCTGCCTCCTTGGGCTCTGTCTGTCCTCCCACAGGCCATTCTTCCTCCATGCTCAATATATCACTTCATCATTAAAGAGCTCAAAAATGCCCATTCTCCAGCCTCTACCAACTCCACTTCTTTTCACTTGGATTGCAACGTGGAAGAACGTGTCTACTAAGCTAGAAAGAACCATGCAGACACACCGCACAGCAGGGCACAATCCTGTGGAGCGGCTGAGGGGACATTTAGCACGCTGGCAAACAGCCATAACGTACTTTTATTTATACAGTACGATCCTCCGCTTGTTCTATACACAGTCATCTTCAGCTTCATCCACCTGCTCCAGCTGTCACACTAATGTACGGCTCAAGTAAATTAAAGCGTGGAACTGGAAGAGAATCATGAATCCTAAAGCAAAAGGCTTTTGTAAATGAGAAAAAAATTTCAGATCTAAAATCCCAAGAGAGAAAGTCAGCTGATAAAATTCCTTCTGCATAAAAATAATAGGTCATCATATTTCCCAGCTCAGCAATAACATATTTAAAATCCAGACTATGCAAAAACTAATTAGTAAGCCTATGTCTTAGTAAAATATCCCTTCATCAGTGCAGGATTACTAAGAATAGATTTTTTTTTCTCGCCTACACAAACTCTCTTCTGTAGGTTCAGATGCATTAAATTAATTTTTCTCTAATGACTTCACTTTTGAAAACACTTCATTTTGATTTCTGCTTAAGAATGTATTTTAAAAATATTTTTTCTATGCTTTTTCTCCAAGAGAACAAAGTGACCAAACTATAATATGTGGTAGATAAACAGTGATGGCTAGATAAAGAGGAAAGTCACGAAAAAAACCTCACCTGTAGCACCATGCCTAACCTGAGAGCAATGGGTCAAGGAAACTCCAATCTGTCAAACTAGTGGGTTAATACTTTGCAGATTGCCAAACATTTGGGTTATCTTCAACCTTACAATAGTAGAGATGCTGATATTGTATGTATTTTTCTTCTAGAACTGTTATTGTACATTCCCCAGACTCGCTCAGAGACCGACTGGTATTCAAATTACTCAGACTGGCTGGTATTTTGGATTCTGTTGGCACTAATTGGAGAGGCTGGCCGATATTTCTAATTATCCTGGCATTAATAGCCTGGAAATAGCCTCTCCTTTGCCTCTCTCCCAAGATTTATGAAAGCACTAATGCTGGCATAATTATAGACAGGAACAACTGGCAGGCTGGTACTGGCTGCCACCCAAGAGTCTCACGGCTTTCCCAGAATCCTTCTCCTATTCTTCGTAGACTCGGCATCCAAGATTTAATCCTTCAAATAATGTTTTGTAAGTTGCTTAAAATATACTGTATCATTTCCACAAATATTTCTAATCCACAAGTTTCAGAGGGAGAGCAGACACTGACTTCTTCACTAGCCCGGGTTTCTCCACCCTGTATGCCTTATTCTTCATGAGGACAATCCACACTGTGATGCTCACCAGGACCTTAGGAAAGAACAATTCAGCTTCACAAATCCATTAGAATTTGCACAATACTGTCACATAACATTTCAACACAATTTGTTAGAGTTTTGCCTGCTATTTCAGTTGTATTTCAAGCTACACACTTAAACCAGGGTGCTTAAGTTTCTCTTGGAGATGGTGTTTATTGAAACAAGGGGTTAAGATTTTTAGATGGGTTTTGTGGACCGTATTCCCTGCAGCAGACTTAGTAAATAAACATGAAAGAAGGAAGGGGCCACTGCAGGTACCGTGGATGCAGAAATAGTGCAGAGCTCTTCACAAGACCTCACTGCACCAGGCTGAATAAAAACTGACAGCCTCAGCTCTGCAACCAGCAGCCAAGGTGGCAATCTGCTGCAGGCCACGCCAGCATGAACAACTTCTTGGGCTCACACTAGCTATAAAAGCAGCAGATTGATATTCAATCTGACACAAAGCAGGGGAGCAAACTGTCAACGGTTATACCCTGGTATCTCTGCAAAGCATTAATTGTGCGGGCTTCTATAGCAGGGACTAATTTTTCTATATATACAAATGTTTAGAAGACAGAACATGACCTGGGAAACATTCCTAAAATGCACACAACCCCCAATTTCATCAGTGACTCTCCTCTTGCATGTCTCATAGGAGTGGGCATAGCCACAGAACAGATCCAGAGGGTAGGAAGGTGAACAGAATCCCAAGCATGGAGGTCCATGTCTCCAAATGCTGGTGGACCATCACTATGATGCATGGACCAGATTAACAGCTCGTATAAATGAGCACGTCTCTGCTAGCCTTGAGAAGTTGAAAGCTTTGTGGCAGAACAAAATTATCCCCATTTGTCTCTATATAAACTTAAATACAACTATCCATCATCAGATTATTAAACAGCATCATACTGTATCTGTCTCTTGAGCAAATTAAATGAGATTCTTAGCCGATGAGAATTAAAGCTGCTTCTGAGTTACACACTGAACAGGGACACACACTGCATGAGAGGGATGTCCTTGTCACTGGCTCAGGAACAGCCCTCCACTTTCCCGCAGAGAATGAATAGGATACTCTCGCTATCCCTATGCACAAGAGAAACATTTATTTGCTACCACTTAATCACAGAACGATCATTTCACATCTAATTAGTAACAAAGGCCTGATTCTTACGCCAGCGCCAGCAGCGTTTTTCAATGCAGTTACAGTTTACTGAGTCTGATGAACGCCAAAATCAAGAGAAAATCCTTTACAGTGATGTTCTCTCTTTGCTATATTTTTAAGGCTATATTTTTCTGATCAGCCTTTTGCTTCCCCCAATAATGAATCCTGGCACAAAGTCATCAGTTGACTAGTTCAGGTTTGTAGGTTCAGAGGGTTCAGGTTTGTAAAGTTCATAGGAAAAGAGCCAGGAGGTGAAATTTGTCTTAATTACTGATTTTAATTGGTTTTATTGCCAGACTACTACTGCCAAACCCAGCACCAGAGGTGCAGGCATGTTCAGATCCTACTGAATTTCAAAACACCTGATAAAAGGGGTTGATCCTAAGGCCTTTGAAGTCATGGAAACATTGCTAGTGAACATCCAATGTAAACGAATGACAATTCGCTGAACTCATCTTTTACTCTGCTGTAAGAATGAAGATCGCCCTCCAGAGCTGTTCAGGCATTCAGGGGTTTACTAGCAAGGGATCCCAACTATAATTCAAAGACCTATGTCAGTACTGAGAAAGGAGTATTTGTGATTTCTAAAGAATCCAAATGGTGAGGAAAAAAGGTGGAATATCAGGAACAGCTTTATCTGTTGACTACTCTATTTTCCAGAGTCTGCAGGTCAGGAAAAAACATAAAACTGAAGAAGAAAAGAAGTTGGGTATGACTGGCATATGTTAAGCAGTACAACCCTCCCTTCTTCAAAGTCAGTCAGAATACAACACACCTAATTCCAGTGAAGAAACAAACTAATTTTTGTTTCGTCTCAAGTTCATCTAATGCAGTAAGAGAAGGTTTTTGAAGTATGCATGAGAAAAAACAGCTAAACCCAAGAATGGGAACAGCCCTGTTTCCGATCTCAGCATGATACAGTAAAATAAAAAAATCCCCAAACCTACCTCAAACACTTCCCTCTCTCCAGTCCCTTGAACAGCCCTCCAGAGAAGCGGGGAGGTAGGTACATGGGGTCACACAGGGCTTGCTGAGGAGTGCTGCACCCAGGGTCCCAGGCAGATCCCCTCCCCAGTGTCCTGCGTGACATCCCAGCTGCAGCCATGAAGAGGTGAGATACTGTCCCCTTGCTACGATTTACAGCCTCACCTAATCCTAGGGCTGTAAAACGTGATGATTCTGCTGTTACTTTACAGCAACAGTTTGGGTTTTGCACATGCAAGTGATGTCACCTACACTCCTGGCTGCATTTTAGATGCTACAAACTATGCCTCTGCCCTGTAAATCAGGAGGAAATAGTTGAGATACTGCTGAGCATCTGACACGCTTCAAGATCTGAATTGCCCCAGAGAGAGACATCCTGCTACCCACCATGTGAGAGTGCAAAGGGGCTGCTGGGGCCCCCCCCTTGGTGGGAGCGGGTAGCTCAGCTCGAGCTGGGGGAACATACCAGTGTGCCTGGGATACAGGCAGACGTGCTTGCCTGAACACCTCCACCACTCTCCCGTATTCCGTGGCCAACGCCAGTTTTCCTTCTCTAGTCTGTGGCTGCAGCCTTTGCACGACAGCTTTCCAGGAGCTGCATTGGTGTTGCGAGGGTCACTCACATGCTGTCCTTCCTGAGGAAGGGATCCGAGACTTCTCAAGGCCAACTGCCGTTTTAGGGTGTTTTCCTAACTTTATCATTGGATAGATCCCTTGTTCTCCACTCAAGCAAAGCCCCCTCTTCTTTGCAGCCACAATTTAATTTCCTTCTGATCGCTGATTGTCCCATGTTTATATTTCATTCTGTGCCCTGTAGCTAATGAATGTTGCTCTAGCTGAGATCTGGCAGCGCATTTGCTGTTGCCTGGCAAGCGTTCTCCTCTTCCCTGATGTATTTATTTCTTGATTTCACCAGGACACAGTGTGGCATTGTAACAAAGTCGGTGCTTTTGCTCTACGTGGAGTTTACACAACCAAGTGAGCAGGTACGGGGCACTGCAAGTGAATTCTCTTTTGTACTTGGGTACATTGGGTATCTCTGGCAGCTAACTGCACCCTGCATGGGAGGCACAGCTTGCAACGGCACGTGAAAAAGTGAGTGGGACAGTTTGCCAAGCTCACCTCGCAGGTAGATGAGGCTCCTGCAGATGCAGGAGCACCCAGCCTGTATTCTCTGCCTTTTTTTTCCAATAAGCCTTAATAGCGAGTTTTAATTCAGCATTTGCGTCTCCTATCTCATTTGTGTCTCATATCAGAACAAAATTTTCAGAGAAGTCACATCTCTGGCATTAACGTCTTACAACCCAACAACTACACTTCAGTCAGGAGTCAGGCTGAACCACTGGAGAGGTACAAGTTAATTTGTGCAGGGCCATTATTCTTTCATCTTGAGGGACAGCTCTCCACTGGGGTCTTGCATTCCAGGATTGTGACTGAGGAAACAAGAACATTAAAGCAGACAGACCAAGGGTATCAGGATGCTTCATTTTCCCCCATTGGTACATGAGCCACCCTAAACCAAACTACTTTTGCCCTGTGAAAAGCAGACACGACAACAATCCTTTCTGAAGAAAAGACTTCAGGTACATACCCAGTATTAAAGGGCTTAAAGGACAATAGCATGTTAAAACTGCCTCAGGTGTATCCAAAATTATGTCTAGGCTCCACGTGGACAAAATAATCACCAGAAGTATCTGCACTGTATTAATGGTCTGTTGTTGGTATTTCTTCTGACAGGCCCTTCTGTTGCTTCCCTTCCCTTTGCAGGCTGGAATCATTAATGTTTCCACCACTTCACTGCTTGGTGCTGTTACGTTCCCATGGCCCCAACTCACTGGAAGCTTTGCAAGAGATCACAACTGCAAGGTTGACAAGGTGTTAACAAAGATGCAATGGAATCATCCTGGCCCATCCTTTTGGAGAAATGCCTTTTTAATCTCCTCTTCCCTGATCTCAAACTCCATTTCTTCTTCACTGATAACCTTTCCTCTTCCATTATGCAGAGAGGGGCAGCCAGCCACTCTGGAATTACCATTTCATTTATGTTCAGTGGGTTTCTCAACATGTAGACACCGCTAGCTGTGATACTGCTTACAATGAATGTTTGCACAGCAAGTGGTTCCAAACATCCAATATGTAGCAGAATCATCTGGGAACACCTCACTAGTGAAATGAACAAAACCAATTCACGATAGAATATTCCCTTGAGGGGAATAGTAGTTCAAACTACTAAAACCCTCAAGAGATATTTCTCAGACTGTACAACTAAAGATCCTTCACATTCTTCATTTCCTGATGCATCATTTCTTTCTGTATGTGTTGCCCAAGCCTTTTCTGTACCCAATACGTATTTTTTCTGAGGAAGATGATATTCAGTGACTCAAAGCTTTCTGCAGAACTGTGGCAGAAAGGAAGTAGAAAGGGATGGAGGGAGGCCTCGCAGCCAGACCCCACACCCCAGCAAACCTTGCTTTTGGCATTCCCCCCGACAGCAGGCTGCTCATTAATGATGCCAGATATTTGGGACAGAGCCCTTAGTTCTTTTTGGGTCTGGAAGCGTCCTAATTGTCACTAGGTAAAGGACACCCTGAATACATTCTCTCTAGGAGTGCTGCAAGACAAGGCGTTCTTCTCCCTTGAGGCGGGAACAGTGTTTTCTTCTGCACTCAGGCAGCATCCAGAAGAGAGAGATCACAAACAGATACATCTCAAGTAATTAAATAATAAGTAGTGGTAATTAACAAATGAAGTATACCAAATGTGCGATAAAAACTTAGATTTCAAGAGGAGAGATGCAGAACATTGTCTCTGTGCAAAATACACTGAATTAAAGGCTTTCCGCCCACTGCCCCTTTCACCTTTCCAACTCTTTACCCAACGCCATCAGGATTTCATTTGCGTACTTCTACTTTCTCCTGTATTTCATTATTTTTCTTTACTCAGCAAATCCTCGCAAAGTCTGAGTGCCATTTATCTGTGTATTTATTTCAGCTAGTTCCTCCTTACCTCATCCCACTCCAGAAGGTAGCTGGTGATTTTCGAACCATTATCAACGGGTGCCTATGAACAAAAATAAACACAAGGTGATTTGGGGAATACGAGAAAACTACTTCTCCCCCCAGGCAAATGTGAAAGCAAAGCTTGGGGATTGCACACAGCTTGGCAACCTCTTAACGAATACTGAGAAGAAGCTGGACATAATGAAACACATACATATTAAAAGTCAGGTCATTGCATGAGGAGGGTTTTGTCAGACTAGAGCAAGTTCAAGTCTCTTACTGAAATGACTCTCAGCTTTCAATTATTTTCAATGGTTATGATCACTGCCAGTAAACTCACTGCTTTCTTACCCAACCAAAGCATTACCTACCTTCCACTGTAGGGTTAAGGAGCTTTTGGTCCTGTGCGAGGGTTTGGGTGGGAAGGGACACTCTGGTGCTGAGCTGTGAGTGGTGAAGCTGACTGGCTCTGAGCAGGACCCCTTTACTGAGTTGTACATTGCATATACCCTGGGAACAATATTCAAATGGGTTATAAATCTGCTGACAGTTACGAGATGAGACAGTGTGGGCTCTGCCACAATATTTGACTACCAAAACATCCACAATACCATCTCCTAATGACAGATTTCTCACAGACCAGTGGCTATCATTATTACACTTCACTTGATACAAGCATGCTAAAAAAATCACCGAAGAGGAATATTACAGCGATACGTGCAAATACTCCCATAGACTGCCGAGTTATCATCACCATCTTTTCTTTCCACCACTATTTCCTTGCCTATTGCCAGACTTTCACACATGCTGCTACAATCATCTTCGCAATACAACAGAAAGTATGAACTCATGAGACTGTAAACTGTAACGCCTGGTTTACACTCGATTCGCACGTGTCATGTTGAGTGCTGGGAACTGCTGGTCTCCTTTCACGGGTACAAGAAACTCCTGCACAGCTCAGGCATCATCGCTTGGTGGACCTCCAGCAATTAGAACTAACGCACCTCAGGAACATTACTCCCATAAACTAAAAATCTTCAAAGCAAATTCAGTTTCGGGCAAATCCTCTACATCTCAGCACAGAGGGGGATATACAATACCAAAAAATGTGAGGAAGCAAATACAATATAATTGAGCACCTCCTCACGAGCTGCTTTTCTCTGAAAAATTAATGATGTTATTTTTTTTCCCTTCACATTTTCCATGCAGCAAAAGAAAAGTGTAAATTGGAAATCTTCTACTCAAAAAGACATTCAAACCATGACCAGACGATGACCTCGGAGCTGGCTGGAGCTATTGTGTACTTGAATGCACTGTTTAAGAAAGGGCAATTTCTAAATTTGTTTTCAGTAGATAAGAGTAATTTATGTACAATGCCCACCTACGTAGAATCAAACCTTTTGGGAGAGGTTCACCAGAACTCTACAGTGCTGCTTTACCCATCACCTGTTAGCAGTCAGGAGTGAAAACAAATGCAATTAATTAGTGGAGTCTGCATCTGGCAAATGGTGTGTACATGTGCCAGACAACAGCATAGCCAAGATCGAACACATACCGTAGGGGAACACAACCATGCGAAAATGAGCTTAACAAGCACCTTCTGCAAGCCCCTGAAATGCTAAGCATAACCATCTCAGAAGGTATGAAGAAACTACTACTAGAAGAAATGGAGGAGGTAGGTTCAGAGCGAACCAGGTTCTCCTGGGTGCCCAGGACCCAGCAAATGCAAGCAGCTTGTCTCTGTGGACACAAAGCCCTGAGGTATGCTGCCAGGGTTAAGGAGACCCAGGGCGATCTGCTGAGTAACTCTTGGCCCCGTAAATTTCTTTACTCAGATTTATTTCTTCACAGTCATTAATATGTGAAGAAAAAATTGTCATGGAAAGCAAACAGCCGGCCTCTTCAATGTGGGCTCCCCTCACTACAAACACATGCTGCTGCTTTTTAAGCCTGACTTTTGTATTTAGCAGTCACTTTTTTAAGCAGAAGTTATTGCTAACTGTTCACAAACATTTATAATTTGGCAAACCTACAGAAAGGTGGAGGGAGCTGTAGGTAGGGAGAGAGAAACCAGCCGGGACACAGGGCAAATACAACACCTCTAAAATGTGCCCAGGATCTCAACGCCTTGCTGTGCATGGGGTCTGCCCCGCTGCCTGAAGCTGCCTTTAGAAGCAATTCGCAGTTGCTTACAGCAGGAACCTCAGCAGTTTTTCACAACTCACTCCTCCTCGCTGCCACCCATCTGCTGCCAGGGCTGCCATTACTGCCCAACCCGGGAGCCTGCATCTTGTACTCGTTTACAAGAAGTTACAATCTGGTCTTGTGCTTCTACTTGAAAAGTTCACTTTAGGACTCCACTAGAAATTATCCTTAAAAAAAAAAGCTACAGTATCAGAGCAAGACAGATGCGTTTTGGTGTTGCGTCTTTTTTAGAGCTCTGAAGCAGAGTGTTTGTTCTCTAAATTTCACAAGCAGGAGCAGCCTTGATGTGAATAAGCATGCCAAACCTAGCCCTCGTCTGGAAAAACAGAAGGAAACAATAGAAAGCAGTGGAAGGATTTTTTTTTTTTTAAAGGATATCGAGCATAAGTGAACAGGATGTGAATTTGAAGCCTTGGTTCACAAGCAAAGGCTTTAAAAGAAATGCAACACGAGCAGATAACACCACCGTGTTAAAAACATCAGGGACAAAAACTGAGAATGTGTTAACAGTTCATGATGGTAAAACACATTTTTAGATTCAAGGAGAAATATGCCCTGATGGTATTAAGACAGGCCAGTGTGAATCCATTTTTTGTTGTTTGCTTGTTGTTGGGTTTTTTTTTGTTTTTTGGTTTTTTTTAACAAATGCTGGAGTTGCCATGGTCAGATGGGTCTGTAACCAGCAGCTTGACTTCACCAAGCAAAGAGTATTTATGAAGAAACTGTGCTGGAGTACTTTCAGTGCTAGTACACCTCTGTTACAGCAACTGCAGAAACACCAGTTGCTTGAGTCCGTTTTTGAAGAAGCTTGAGGTAACCCACTGTCATACACAAGCCCTTCCAGACCTCTGACACATACAGACAGAGATATAGAGACATAGATGTCTTGTCTTCCTCTTAGTATAGCAACGATGATGACATGGCAGAGAATGTACTGCTCAAAAAGCACTCCTGTAACTTAAAAGTCCAAGGTAAAATCTACCTAGAAAAATAACTAGAAGCTACTGAAAGCACACCTACAGAAGTGACCATGAAACTCGAGGTAGAGTGTATAGTTCGATGAAAAACTTTCAGGTTTATTCTCATATAACGACAAGAGTTTATATTTAAGTGACATTCATAGTCATGCTAACTCACCTGACATGATAATCTGTTGCTGGCCTAAGGTCTTTCAGGTTATATTCTAATTCTTCTCCACTGTGGGAAAAAAGCCCAAACCCAACAGATGAATAAGTTATGAAAAGCAGTATCACACCTAGCACAGCCAGTGAGTTTTCCAGTGACTAGCAACTCCCTCAGACTGTGATTTGAAAGATGAAAAAAAACCCCACCACAGAAAACCAGTAGTAAACAATATAGCAACAATTTGTCACCACACTTTGTGTTTCCTGAGAACTTCACAGAGCCCTATACACACAGAAGTAGTTATTATCCCAATTTATACAGTAAATGAACTGTGTGGGTTTATTTCAATGCCATCCTTTCATTTTGTTGATATCTGCATGAATCTCATCGCGTTTTTCAACCCTCACGGAGCTGAAAAGAGCAGAATCGATACATTACTTCTGTACTTTCTGCACATTCACTATTTCAAAACACTGCATAAAAAGTGAGAGTCACTGAGCTTCAAAGGGAAAAGCACAGTTTCTTGCACAACCGTTTCAGTTATTTGCTCTCTCTTCCAGAACCACACTCTGTGAGGACCATGGTAAGGAGATGTTTGATTAATGTCCTAACAGTTGGACCCAGTTCTGTGAAGGTATGGTCAGTCATTAATAAGAGCCATCTGACCTTCATGAGTTTACTAAAAAACCCCAAAATTCTCAATTTAGCATGAAGAAATATTTCATAGTGGGACAAACAGAGGGAGATGTCTCAAAATCAAGAGAACAAAATCAACCAGAAAGCACATGCCTGCTGGGTTGCCAGAACTCCACCAAACTTCCTTCTTTTTTCCTTATAATCCAACACTCTGCAATTCAGTTTTTTCCCCTCTGAAATGAGTGCACCTCCTTGCAAAGGCAATGCATTCAACATATTGCAGAATTTTGCCTACAGTAATAATGATTACTGCTGCTCGTGATGGAATGTACCACCTCAAGCTAATGGTTGTACTCTGGCCAGCAGCAGGAGACAGATTACTACGTGCAGCTTTAAAACAGATGCACAACATTTCATAACCCGGAGAAAATGTGCAGCCATCACACCAGCAAGCACAAGAAGTACTAGACAGTGCCCTTCCCATCTTAAGAGCTCAGCAGCACATGTTAACCTATAGAGATGCTCACACTGGCTCAGAAATAGCTAATGTAAACACTAGAAAAAAAAAAACAGGCAGCATTTCCCTTGTTGATATGCTCTTTTTATTACCTGAGACAGTTCACAGAGGGCATGAACTGCCTCTAGCATATCCCAGAAATACCCTATTTCACAAGACATCTTAAGAAAGGAGATGGTTTGGTCTCAGGAGGTAATTCCATCAATGCTGTATCACCTGGACTTTATTTAATGAGATTTGGGGAGGATTAGCTATTTCACAATAGCCAAGGTCACATCTCAGAATTTTCTTTTCTAGACATCATTAGCCAGGAAAAGAAAAGCGTAACACCATATGTACTTGATCACAGCATGAGCTCAGAGGATCACTGGAAGGAGAGACAGAGAAATCCCTCAGAATTTTTACTGAAGGCTGCTGAGAGCCAACTATTTGGATTTTTCTGGGGAGCCTACACGGCCTACTGATTGGTGTGCTCTCTCCTCTGCTCATCCAAGACGCTACGAAGTAGTAAAGTCCTCCAAGTTTCGCTCGTTAGCTCAAAAAGCAAGCTTTACTGTTCCAAATTCTGCAAGTCCCCACAAATTTTGCCCATTAGGAAAGCAGCA
>NW_010423955.1:38890-46133 GCF_000710305.1 Buceros rhinoceros silvestris | reverse complement strand
TCCTGCGTGGTGTACGCAGAAGGCTTTGACATTTAGCATAAAAGTAACCTTTTCATTGGCAACGGGAGAGACAGCATCGTGTGCAAGGTCTGACACATCCTGGGCAGGTGGGACAGGAGGACAGTTGGGGACCTCATGACATGCACTCAGCCATCTCCCTACAGGCTGCTCCAGCAAGGGGGGTTGGTGGGACACCAGGGGGGCAATTACTTGCCGTTCAAATGCACCTTTTTTCTGTGACTGATGGGCATGCCAAAATACACCCTGAAAAGCTCACAGAATTTATTCCTAATGAAAACCCCAGCGTAAAAACGAAGCTGTTACCTGTAAATTATCTTGTATTTTCCATCTCTCCCTTTATCCGATAAGGCAACCTCGTAGGTACAGGTGTAAGGTAAACCGTTGTTGTGTCTATCTGCATTTAGAAGGCCAGTGGGAGGTGACCAGGAAAGTAAAACTGTTCTTGCTTGAATATTTGTGACCTGTAAGAGAAATACTAGTTACTCTGAATTCCGAGAAAAACAGCGTCCCCTAAGTATTTGCTTTTTGCTTGCATTTTCACAATCAATTTCTTGTAAAAAGTAAATTTCAGAGCTAGAAGTGAAAAGTAAAGGGTCACAAACAGTCAACAAGACAAAACTACAGATTCACGGCATAAACTAATCTCCAGCAGATGAGGAACCCAGAGAGATGTGCCCCTGCAGTGAACTGTCTGAGCAGCCAGCCAAGGATGCCTCGCACCCCTCTGGAGATAGCTGCTGCCCTGGCCACTACCAGAAGAGGGGTGGAACTAAGTGGAACAGAGACTTTATCCTATAGTAGTTTGCAATTACTTTTTCTACAGCTCTTGTTACAGAGATTCTCTAATAAAACTCCGACAGCTTTTTCAGTTGTCTTGTTCCTTCTTGTAATTTGAAACTGTAATAATTCAACTGCAAGTAAGTAAAAAAAAAACCCAATTCAATCTGCAAGGTTATGCTGAGTCAAAAGTATAAGGGATAATCATAACAGAAGCCAAATTTGTCAATTAAAAATTACATTGCAAATCCCTCACTTTGTGCCCTGAGAGGACTGCACTGTACGATCCGCAGTCGCCCCTGGGTGTGACACCTCAATGACAGAGGGATGAGGGTTCTCTTTCAATAAAACATGGAAAAAATACCTTAAACCCCTGCACCAAAGCAACTTTATCACCCCAGCGGTGCAGCTGTACTCTTCTAGAAACACCGGTCCACTCGGTCTAGACTGGCCGAGCGTACAACTAGCACCGCCCTTCTCACCAGGAGAGCCCACGGGCAGGGTGCCGCAGGCATCCTTCATCAGCTGCACGTACCGAGCAGCAGCTTCCCGGAGAACAGCCTCCTGTTATCAAGCCAAGAAAGAGAAAAAAATATCCTCTCCTGCCACCATCTCAAAAGAAAGAGAAATAAAAAACAAGAGTCGCACTGGCCATCTGAAAAAAAGCCCAGGGAAAAAAGCCTCAAGCTCTCTGCCACACTCTCTCCACTTTCTGTAATGAAAGTGACTGTTTTTCATTCTTAATTGTAGTGAAAATGTAAATAATATTTTTAGCTAGCGTCCATGAGGCCGAATCAAAGCATGACATTTTATACTCTTCATTATTTCTCTATGCATCAAATTTCACTGGTTCTATCCTTCTAACAGATTTTTCCAAGACAGAGAGCACAATGTTGTTATTTCAGAAGGTGTAAGATGAATGACGCAGGTGCTTAGTTACACATTTCCTACCCTTTTCTTGAGACAACTGAAACCCATAAATGATTTGGTAATGAAATACTAGCAATGAGCTTTGAGGGGTGTTTGTTTACCACATTCTGGGTATCTTTACGTAACGGAGAACATTTAACTTCTCACATGAAAACACATTGCCTCCAGCTGAAGAGCACTGCAACTATTCTGTGCAATACCCACACATCAAGCAGATTCTGAGAAAGTAGCAATGAGCTTTGAGGGGTGTTTGTTTACAAACCCACATTCTGGGTATCTTTACGTAACGGAGAACATTTAACTTCTCACATGAAAACACATTGCCTCCAGCTGAAGAGCACTGCAACTATTCTGTGCAATACCCACACATCAAGCAGATTCTGAGAAAGTCACAAATCTGTTTTTAACAGACTGACAAGTTGGTGACACCACAAAACGTCTCATCTTAAACTCCATGCTCTCGAAAGCTGAAGATTTTAATTTACAGCAGCACACTTCAGTCTTGCCAAAAAGAAAACCTCTGTTCAACCTAATGTGAAAAACAAGTTGTGAGGCAAGAAGTTTTAAGTAGTGTCAAGCTTTTTATATAACAAATATGGATATGCAAATAATTCTATGAATTTTCATGGGTTGTCTTGCTCTAGTCACATATTTCTGATGCTATGAAATCAACATTTGCTTCAAAAACTCTGAACACTGATACTGGATTACAGAGCGTAGAAGAATCCTCAATGATTCGAGTAAGACAGATAAGCTACATTTCTGAGACATATATATATACACACACATATGCATGTGAATGAAACTGTGACAAAGATACTTAGAGCTGAAAGTCTGTATTTTAAATAATATTTGGATCTTACTATCCAGTTTTCTGAACAAAATAACTTTTTTCTAACATACCTTACTACCATGCCAGCCCAGCCCATCAACACACGGTTTCTTTTATTATGGAAATACGCTTGCATAATTGTTTTTCACAAATTCAGACAGACTTGGAGCTGGAGCCATGATATCCTGCCAATGTTCTATTGAAATGTTTTTCTCTATGACTAGTCACAAGGACGCACGTATATATGCTGTGTATGACAAAAACTCTGGCCTTCCATGAACTTTAGCAATCTGTAAGAAGTCAGGTCTTGTAGAGATCCTTAAAATAAGACCAAGTATCTGATGGTCTCAACGGCTAGAAACTCTAAGACTATTACTCTGAAGTCAGTGGATAGACATTTCCAGGCAGAGGATAAAAGACCAAACCTATTTGCTAAGCTGCTCCAGCTACACCATTAACTTCTTCCTGACCCAGCGCTGAGAGCAGCTGCTGGCCTGCCCTGGTGGTGTTAGGCACACAGTAACTGCTGGAGGTTTAAAAATAAACACCAGAAATCGTTCAACACAATTCTTCTCTGCACCGAGTACACACGGCAAGAGTAGGAAAGCAAGTGAGGGGTCACTGTCCGCATAATAGAGTCAGAAGAGGCAAATCTGTACACTCCCTGGGTCTAGAAAGCAGCACAGTCCCGTGCACGTCAGCGCGAGCACTGGGAATGGATTTATTTGTACAGCTAGAGATAAACCTATCTGCTGCTCACCGACTATCAGGCTAGATATCGTATCGCGTTTACCAGCCAGAGGCGTATCTCTTCAGTATCTGATTCCATGGCCACAGCCAACACTGAACTTTACCAGGGAACTCCTATGTGGAGCAGGAGGCACCAGCTTTGCTGTGAAAAAGGGTAAGTTAAACAAACGGGGCTACGATATGCTGAGAATAGCACTCGCGAAACAGCTTCAACTCGAACTTTTCTCCCTTACACCTGGGAAAACAAGCACCTTTCTACAGATACCAAGGAGCTGAACAGATCAGGACCAGCCCTTCCCACACTGCAAGGAACAACAGCGCAGCTAACATCACCGTGGTCTCAGTGCCACTGCTGAACTCGCAGACAGAAATACTCCGCTGTGAGTAAAAAACAGTTTATTGTTCATCAACGGTGCCTCAATTCCACCTGACCAAAATGAAAGCAGCCAGAGCACCTCTTCATAGGCTGGGCCGGTAAACTCTGTGCTGCCTTCTAGTTAGCCCAGCCTGTCTCATCTGTCCCCAAAACTGCTGCGCTCGCTTTGAACTGGCTTGGCCTTTTAGCCGAGACCTAACAAAAGATTCTCCCAGAAGGAGTTTTGTATGTCTGGTGAAAAGCACAGTTAATTAGTTTCTGAAAAGTTCTCGGTTTACACAGTAAATGTCTGCTTTCTCCACTATCAAAACTCGGTGGTGTAAATAATTATTTTATAAAAGCTGCTGGGAAAGAATCCCAGCTCCTGCACCACTTTAATAAGGTTACAAGACTGATGAATATCGGTCCTTCCCGTCTTTCAGGTAACGAACAATGTCTCTGTACAACTTTCATTATCTTCCAAATTCCGGGTTAGCATTCACAGGCATCGTGTGGCTCAGGGTTTTATTGTATGTGTGAGAACTACACTGCAAGCGGCATTCATTTACTCCCCCGAGGGCCATATCTGAAAGACTTGGGGGTCAGATGAATTCATGGTTATTACCGGGTTGAGATTTTGCTTTTAAACTATGGCTCTAATCCCACAATTTTAGGCAAAAATCCCAATGATTAAATATAAGTTTCGCTGCAGAGCAAGAGCAAGAGCAGGAGCAGGCTGCCTCTGGGAAAGGCAAACTCCTGTTTGAGCAGACCTGTGGCATTTCCCCACAGGAGGTGATGTCCCCTGAGCCACACAGCACCCACGCTGGGCACAGCCACGCTGCCCCCCGTCACTTTGGACACCCAGAATCAAGCTTCCCTTCCCTCACCAAGGTATTTGCTGTAAAGAATGATTACTTTGTGATAATGTAAATTAAAAATCTCTTTCAGCTTAAATAAAATCATAGGGGCGAAAAGCAAAAGCTTCTTTTAAAATTGGTGTTGTCAAAGGAATAAAACTGTGAATAAATTTCAGTTTGGTTGCACATCTCTCCAACAGGTAACACCTCTATTATCAAAACCAGACTGTTAATAAATGAAAAATTTTTAAATTGTGTGTGTTTTGTACTCAGAAAGGTAAAAGAGACTTTGTCACACAGAGATGCCTGGACAGGGTAGATTAAAGACCGCCCCAAGTGATACTGTGGCTGCGGAGTCTCCTGCAGGAGCTGCTCAGAGGGCTGATCCCTTCAGATGACCTCCCTCCGCTGAGGGTGGAGCGAGCTGCTCGCTTGGACATACCAACACTGCAGACGTAGGGTCACGCCTTGTGCCACTTACTGCTCTGTGCCCACTGGGTCATTTCCTTCCACCCAGCTGTTTTTCTGTACATCATTTTATTTTTCATTCATATGTCGGTAACACAGCCCAGCTGACTGTTTACACATAATACAACCTACTTCTACCAGATATAACACGACTGCACACACACATAATCGTTCATAGCAATTAACTGTTTGTGAGATTCCTGCATTTAATTACTCACGAATGTCAAAGTTACAGATAGATGATCCTCACCATCTTCTCACTAAATGTCATTACTGAACTAGCATTGGCCATGGTTTAGATTTTTATTTTTCTAAAAAAAGTCTTATCTTTGAAATTATTCAAGGAAAATTATTTCTGTCTGTTGTTAGGTTTTCACTCCCCTCTGCTGTAAATGCTCTGGTTACCTTCCATAAATCTAATCATACAGAGTTCAGAATCCTGCAAAATGCTCAAATAGCTTCTCTCTTTACCTCTACAGAACTAAGTATGAAATAACATGTTTTTCATACTGGATCTCTGAAAAAGGCGTCAGACTGTGGCACTTTACCAACATTCAGGTGGTCCTTGGTACAAAAATACTGACTCGCTCTGTTCAATAAACTAGCCTAATTTTGTGCTAAGTGCATTTTCCTCCCTTCTGATCTCCCAGAAACTCTTTTCTCAAGTCTTCAGCTTAGCACTGTCCCTTGTTTACATAAAATAAAGCAGCTTTCCTTCTTGCAAACAGGAACTTGGGTCCCCTGGTGTGTATCTTCTCTGCAGGTCTGGTTTAGATTCTGCCTGGCTTTGTACCTGCTCTTGTAGATGCCATGACACCAGGATCCAGCACCTACTGATGGAGCAATTTAAGATGAAACACCTTTTGTATTTATTCAGAACAAAAGCATCCAAGAGAAGAGAGCCGAAAAATAAAACTTGGCCTGTGCTCATGCCTCTCCCCAAGCTCTGCCACTTCTTTATCCAAGGAACAGCCACCTCTTCATGCTCCCACTGCTGAATTTCTTTATCTCAGCCTCCATCAGCTACTGCTGAATCCAGTCTTTAGAGCAACTTTCCAACTGTTATTTTTTTATTTACTTCTTTGTTTACTAGCTTTCCAGCTGAACAGAGACAGGCAGAGTCCTGACAGAGAAAGGAGATAAAGCTCCCAAAGCACAGCCACCTCCCTCTGCCTTGGGACTCCTCCTTCCAGTGCTTGTTTGGACTGTTCACAATACCCTTCTGGTTTTCATTTGACATACCAAACTAGAAAAACATCCCATTCAAAGGGCTTACAACCAGATTTATTAATAACCTTACCTGACCGCAGTCACACCCAGCATTACAGCTGTTTACAGGGTGATTCAATTCCATTACAATTCACATGCTTTTATGGCTCGGGCAAATGTACAATATAGTAATTGCCATTAAATAACAGAATTATCTTAATTTAATCATGACTACAGACATAAATTGCTCATGACAAATAAAATTAAACCCATAGTAGAGCGGGTAGGAGCTATGTAAATCACCCCAGAGCACTGGGTTCCCCATCACGGTATGAATACTGGGAGTTGTCCTCTGGAAACAGGCTACAGGTGTGATTCCTGCAGTGGGCAGAGCCCACAAACACCTACGAGTACAAAACATGCCTCAAAACTTTATATCCTGGCAAAATGAGTTAGACACATACAGTGGCAACAGTCGAAAGGAAAAAATTCACAGGTGTTCCCCTGTGAAATCACCAGTATGTTGTGAAAATCTACCTGTCACGTTTGGTCTTCTTCATGTGTATGTAGCAATTTGGGATCACCTACCTGTGGTTTCTCCATTCCAGAAAGAATGTCTTGAACCCTTTTTGTTTCTGAATCAAATTCTGTAAAACAGAGAATGTGGAAAGAGGAAGTAAAATAAATCACCAAAATGAAACAAAAATGTCAGCTATGTCAATAATTTTTTAGTTATTTGTAAATAGGAGAGAGACATTACCTGCAGACGAGCATCAGCTGTTTTGCCCTTGTGAATTTAAGGTATGTGTTTACAAGGATTAATATTAAAAAAAAATACAAAAGAGAAAAAGAACGGATTGAAACTGCTAGTAATTGCAGATATTCAGAAAGGTGGGATTATTTGTAGACATGTCCTCCACAAACAATGTTGTTAACTGGGATTTGCTTTCAAGGACCAAGTCCAGCCTGTTCCCAAAGCTTGGCTGTGCAAGCAGCACAGGATTTTCTACAGCTCAATTACTGCTGAAACTATTCCGGGTT
>NW_010423955.1:0-38823 GCF_000710305.1 Buceros rhinoceros silvestris | reverse complement strand
CTATCCTGGGTTGTTAACCAAACACATCCTTACCCCATCGGCTGCAGAGTTGGGCTACCCGCCTGCTCGCCAGAGCACCGGGCTGCCGGAGAGGATGAGCATCCTTACGCCGTGTGGGGAAAGCCCTGCCAAGCTGCCCAGGGTGTCTGCCCCAAGCCCCAGCACCCACCCTACCACTTCCTGCCCTTAAATGCTGTTATCATGTAATGCTGGAAGTCTTTTAACAGCCACCTCTCACCTACGGAGGTCATAAAGTCATGCCAGGCTCATTTGGATGCCTGACTGGCAGCAGTCCGTCATCCCTCCCTGAGTCCTATGCCCAGTACAGCAGCTCTTG
Organism: Buceros rhinoceros silvestris; assembly: GCF_000710305.1. NCBI lineage: Eukaryota > Metazoa > Chordata > Aves > Bucerotiformes > Bucerotidae > Buceros > Buceros rhinoceros. Next base: position 38,486 of record NW_010423955.1, on the reverse strand, counting down.
CAGGGGCTACACCCAGTGTTATCACAGGGCAGGATGTGAAATACTGTCCCTAAACTGGATAGATTAATTGAGCACAGAAGGCGCTGCAGAGGCGATCATCTGAGCAGTGGAATCAGCCTTTCCCCTATCCTTCCCCCTCAAAAAAGTCTTGAGGTAAAACATCGGCTTGGAGTAATGAGGTGACACAAAGCAGCTTTATTCCTTTTGGACCGCAGCGCAGGGAGGCCTCACTTTCCACTACAGTATTCTCTAATGGAAAACTAGGAACATATTTTGTCTGTGGGGTTTCTTGCCTGTTTTTTTCCTAAATGTTAATGTTAAAAGCTCGCTCACCAAAGCAAATACATCACACCTAAAGCAAAATGAACAGGATCTCTTTATGAAAAGCAAACAAATTTGACATAGGAAGCCAAAAATATTGATAAGGAATTGGTAAGATCAGATCAACACAAATGACTTCCCCAAAGCCTGACCTACTTCTTGTAGCTCAAGAATGTGTCTTTATTTTTGTCTGTGACCTGCTTTAAAAAAGTACATCATCTTCTCAAAAATTCCATGTGCTCAGCTGCCAAAAAAGTAGAATTGGCTGAATGCTGATGGCCCAGCTCCTGTGTAAATGCCCATCTTTCTCTACAAGAATGCACCTTGGTGTGGAGTGGGAATGACAGATCTCCTGCTCCATGCATTCCTGGATTCCTTTTAGTCCCAGCTGCTTGGAAAACAAGGGAGTAGTAATAATTCATGAGCAGAGGACAATAGCATGATTGTTTTTTTCCATAGTAGATAACCCTTAGAGTGTGTTAGGATTTAGCCAGCATAATACCGACTTGAAAATTACACTGATGGACTAAAACAGCTAAGGAAAAGTTTGAGATGCTGATCCAAGTGAAAATGTTATCAAAGTCTGGGATGTTTCAGAATTCAGGGTTCCCTTCAGCATCAGTACAGAACTGGGACTGCGTCAGCAAAGCTCAGATCCAGATCTGGAAACTGGGGAGGTCCTGGAGGCTTATCTTGAAGGGATGTTAATCAGAAGCAACTCCTGCAGCTGCAGAGCGTAACAAAAATGCTGCTACTATTTTATTGAAGGTTTATGGTCATTATGTCACCCCTACTTACAACCCCCAGAAGCTAAGTGTGAATCATTCTCAACCTTAAATCTCAAACATGTGGACTGAATTTTCTTTCCTCTCTCTGCTTTCTAGCAAGGATGCTATCTGTGTCACACTAACCAGGAGAGGAAAATAAACCCTGCAGCCCAGAGAAATCTCACTTTCCTCTCCTGTGAAAAACGATCGCTTTGTACAGTGACTAAGTCCTCTGACCCTTGCAGGTCAGGGCTGAAGGTTCAAACTGCTCCAAATACAGGAACTGACTAAGTCCTAAGGCAGTTTGGTATACCCAGCAAATAAATAATAGTAAAAAAAGTACATTAGACTTCTCAGTGAAGAGTCCTACTAAGGAAATTTTTATATTAGCTCCTCAGATATGCAGCTTGTTCACAGGGAGAAGGCCAGATCCACTGAGTACCAGACACACTGTAGTTTTGAGTTATTAAGGACATACGGATATTTATGTCTCCAGCAGTTTATACAGATGAGCTAGTGGTGGAAGAAGACAAATCCTCAAAGATTATGGGGAGAGAGGAAACGGGACAAAAAAAAAAAAGAATTTCATTTTAAATATGATGAATAATACATATATGAGCGGGCACTGCATCACATATTCTAAAGAATAAGCTACATCAGATGATAAACATCTGGTGACCAACTATGTCAGCTATAGCCCATGCTGAACCTCCCGGGTGTTTGCACACGAGACTGAGCAGATGCAGGTGACCACTTGCACGTATGGCACACACCCCAACCACTTCACGGGCAGAATCGATGTATCCCGAGTCGCAGGTTTGCTAATGCCGTGAATCATTTTACAAGAACACCAGCAAAGAAAGAAAAGTCTACGGTAAGAAGTTCCCTTTCACCAAATCACTTTGATATCCCTGTACTGCATGGCAAGGGCAGCACGTGCCTTAGAGCCCTGCACTGAATTCAAACCAAAAAAGAGCCCAGGAACAACAGGTAATGCCCTGGGAAAATCAAGCAATGGTAACATTAGAGACAGAAAGCAATAAACATGCACAAGTGATGTCTACAGCAACAGCTTATGTTGGAAGAGGACCTCAGGAGAGGTCATCAAGCCCAACCCCTGTCTGAAAGCTAGATATAAGACAGCGCCAAACTGCCACATGAAAAGAATTTTAATAAAACTGAAGCCCATCTTTCTGGGAGAGAGAAGGTAGCTCACAGAATTGTCACCCTCTCATATATTTAAAATCCATGATTTCCTCGTTTCAAAAGCCATAAAAAATTCTCAGGCTTCTATGGATGTTTGATCTGCTTCCAGTAATAAACATGATTATTCACCGTCTCCTGAGGTAGACTAAGCTAGAGAGAACGAGACCTGTCCTGAATCCCTCTCTCAGCAGGGAAGTTGGTCTAGCTTATCAACCTTTCTCATAACACGTTAAGTATCAATCTCAAAATCTTTCTCCCAAGCCAACAAAGAGCAGAAATCCTTCTGAAAGAGAAATAATAGAGAAGAAAAAACCCATCTTCTATGTTCTATGCTTATAATACAGAACTAGTGAAAAGACTTTTTTTCCTGGCTCACTATTCATTACTCTTCAGCCACCAAGGACTCTTCTACCAGATTAGCTCACTGAAGCATTTAGGGATGACGAGCATGAACATCTCCCAGACATCACAGATGCAGTAGCGGAAAGGTGGGGAAGAACAGGAGGAAGGAAAGGGGAAGCCTTCACGTAAAACAGGAGACTAAAATGCAGAAAAATTACCTACAGCTGCTCAGGAAAGGTGGTGGGTGGCTGAGCATGATTCACCCACTTAGCACTAAATGACCTTGAGCAACAGGCCCCCGATTTGGTTTTAAATCTTTGTCCTCCTCTCTCTTCCTCAGCTAACTGAGCAGCGAGTGTCTGCCACACACACATAAAAGTTCTGTAAGTCAACCCTCTGTCTTTAACCCTGGGGCTTGCAGAGACAGGCAGAGGACACGTGCTGCTTTCCTCCCTTGCCATCGGGAACAGAAGTTCAGTCATGCTGAGGAAGAGCCCAACTAACACTTCAGGTCATTGTCCCACTATAACTTCTCTTCTCCACATCTGTTCCCCACATCTGCTGTAGCAAAACTCTTCCTCCTAGGAGGAAGCTGGGGGTGGGGAAGAATTCCTTGTGAATGCTCAATGGGGTCTCTCTGAGGGACACTTCAAAAATTTGAGTTATCCTGTAGATCTCAGTGTCTAAGAGATATTATAGCTGGCCCAAGCTACAGCATTGGGTTGTCACTCCCCAGCTGTGGGTTATTTGGACCCAGTGTTTCAGACTAACCTTTCGTGGCTGAGAAGCCAGCTGTAAGACCTGGACCACACCTAAGCTTGTATTTTGGTCATCTCTCTTTTTTCAGAGTTTTGGGTCATAACAAAAACTCCACAAATACAAACAAGAGTAAAAAAAAAGAAATTATTTCCCAGGAGCTGTTTGGTGCTACCAGGGCTTCGACGTTAAGTCTTGTTGAACTAAAGCCTTTTATTACATGCTTCTGTTAGCCTGCATCTATGTTCCTTTCTGCACGTACAGTACAAATATAAATTTCAGAACTTTCCAACCATACTTTTGAACACCAAGCACAGCTTTACAAAACAGGAAAAAAATACTTGTTATTTCAAGGTAAGTTTCCATGAAGAGTTTTCATGTTTGCCTGAACAGCAGCTGTGTATGCAAATAGTTTGAAATAGCTAAAAGCTCTAAACTAATTAAGATTTTCTCATTGCAAATACACATTTTAGGTTTGTTCTGCATTCTTTCCTTTGCAGGGAGGAAAAGGTCCAGCTCAAGACTTAGCTGCTGGCCACGGAAAGTATTTACTGTTTCAACAGCCCTTCCATTCCAAGGCAATGACATCAGCACTAGCACTTTGCAAACTTAGTCTAATTCTCAAGCAGAGCTCCGTGCTCACAGATACGCCAGTCATAACATGACATGCTTTCTCTGAATTTGTTCCAGATTTATTGGGGCTGTGACCAGCTTCAATGCAGGGAAAGATCTTTTATCAGTCACGTACAGCACAACCTACAACCTGCGAGAAAATGAGCTCTTCAAAACACAGCCCAGCTCCTTTGTGAGCTGCCTGCTGCTGTAGAAGCTGAGACACAAAGAAGAACACACACAGACTTTTTCATTTCAGAGAGTTGTAGAAATACACATTAGAAAACCTCCTCGCACAACAACAAATCCAAAACTGCAGAAGCCAGGCTGCAGCTGAGTCAGGAAAGCAGGACCAGAGGAGGTGTGACACAGTCACTGAGGCCATCCTCCTGCACAGAGACACGACCACCCAAACCTAAACCATTCCTCAGAGACCTCTGCCTAGCCTTTTTTTTAAAAAATAAATAAAAATTCAGTAAATAACCTCCCTCCCTGTGATCATGGCACTCTCAAACTTTCCTCAGCTAGGTAATGTAGCATAGGATCTACCTCTCCTCATCACTGGGAAAATTATCTCCTCAACTTCCCCTGCTGCACCTTAATGTCTGACTTCTTCCCTGCTCACCCTCCACAGGTGAGCTCATCACCCCATCTTTGTCCCCACCTTTCACATACTTGAAGACAATTTTTTTCTCTTTAAATGAAGCAAGCTCATTTCTTCCATACTTGTATTTACCAGATCGCAGACCTCACTTACTACCATCCTCTGGAGCGGTTTTACATTGGTCTCCACCCTTCTGAAGATGCCGTAGCAGCCCTGGCCACCCCACTCCAGCTGAGGCCCTAGCAGCACCAACTAAGGACCCACATTCGCATTTACAGAGCTCGCTTTGAGGTTGTTTCTTCTCTTTGTCTATAGAGTAACCAGACTCCTGGGCTTTGTAACTTATTAAACATCCCAGAACTACTGTGCAGACTATCACATATTAAAAAAAAAAAAAAACCAACCCAAAACCAGCAGGTTTGAGAAGGCCTGGCTGGAATGTAGCACTTCGTTATTTTCTTCAAAATTTCCCCCCTCCTCAGCCCACCAAGCACTCTCAACCCTATCAGAGTCTGATATGGACTATAATTTAATAAGCATCAATCCTTATTCCATCCTTCAAGTCTTTAATGAAAATATTGAATAAAATCAGACCTAGGACGGATTCCTGCCTAATCCAACTTGATGCATCTTTCCAGTGTGTCAGGGAGGCAGCCCAGCCCAGCGCAGGGCAGGGTCACGGGTAAACTGCAGGGCTATATGCTGGCTTGCAGCTGTAATACTGAGAAGAGCAAACCCAGCGTCACCCTGAACACACAGTGCTTTATGCAGCCACTTCCACAATGGGCAAAATGAGGAGCCCCTTTAGAATAAAAAACTGGTGAAAGAAATATTTATATTCGAAACAATGACACCATGCTGAGATAAAATACACCAAGGAAGATTATTAATTAAGCCTACAAATACCTGGATGAGATTTCTAAATACTAAATATTTCAAAGTTCTGCTAATTACAAGAGTGCTAATAAAAACACTAGCAATAAAACATGAGGGCAGCTCCCATGCCCAAGGTAGAGATGGATGTTACCCAACTTCAAGAAAAGATCCAATTCTTGAAACCTGTTCTAATTCCTAAAAAATTGCTGTGCACGAGCATCTCACCTGAGTTTTCAATTTCTAAGAGCCTTCCCTCTGTTGCTATCTCAATTCTTCTGCTAAAATGCCTTACTTCATGTCTATGATCTTATCTTCCAGTATTTGATCTCCAAGACCATTCAGTCCCCTATGTTCCCCAACGTTGTTTTGATGTATAATTTTTGTTGGGATGGAGCAAGGAAAATAAGATCAGCAGTAACCTACAATGGAAATGAAATGCTGGATGCAAGGGACAAACGGAGTCTAAGTGCCATGTTGGGTTTGTTTTTCTCTGCTTCTTTGCTGTTACTGCTAGAGGACAGCAATAACAACTCCTACTTTATTGGCTAAAGATCTGAGTGAATTCCTACTGTGAACACGCAGTTGGTCCATTAGAAGGCAGAAAAGGGCTTACTTAGTAAAACAGAGCACCCCCCGTCTCTATCACATACATTTCACATCTTAAGAAAGGGCTTTGTACATCCCTTGAAGAAGATAAGAGAGGCAACGCGCCGCATATGGCTGCAGCTGGCTGGTTTTGAAGGAACACCAATCTAAACAATGACATAACCCACAGAAACAGAGAAAGCCCAAGCTGAATCTGCTGGAACAGCAAACCACCGACACACAGGACCTCTTCTTGGAGAGCTCTCCTTTGTACTTTTGACTTGCTTTAGATTATTTCCTGTGGCAAAACAGTGTTTTTTGTTTTCTGCAGCCTCTCTTTTACTATTGTGTAACAGGAGCCGGCAACACTATGTGGGTTTGAGAAGCCAGCAAAAGCTTTCCAGATAAACAAGGGCTAACAGGCTGCCACAGGCAGTGGCCACCCCTCTGTCCTTCTGCAAAGCCCGTGTTTCTAAATGACACAGCTGATTCATACAGAAGTAGCCAACCAGAAATGACTATTTAAAATTCTCTTGATTTTTATTAGCGTAATTTCAACGCTACAGGCTGCAATTTCAAAGTGCTCTTCTAAGTTGGTTGGCACAGGCAAAACCTCCCGTTTGAGCTGACAGACGAGCATACACGTGTGCGAGACAGGTGAGATACTTTACGTGGCAATTCTGGCAAACCCTCATACATGTGACAGCTATCGATATGGTTGAATCTCTGCAGCCAAAAAAATCTTGAGCCTCTCCAGCTCAATCTAGAGCTCTACCTTTCTCACCCCAGAGATGCAGCACTGCTCCATGGGTTGCATGCTAATCTGTACCAGAAAGAGCAGCAGCTCAACGCCCTAACTCACTAGGCAGATCATCCAGACAGACTTTGGAAGTAAGTTTTTCTTCTCTAGGTTTGTCCCTTTTCTATGAGCATTAGATATCACTACCTCGTAGCCCGCTGCAGTTCACCAAGTGTGATATTATAAGACTGAAGTAAATGGTTAAAAAAAACATACACCATCAATCCCTTCCAATGAAGAAATTAGCTAAAACAATCACTGTCCCTTCCTGCACCTTTCTCAAGGACTTATGAGAGAGCTGTTATAACGTGAGTGAAATTATGTGTGTGTATTTGCTTTTAAAAAAGCATTACCTCTCTTCTTTCTTGAGGTTCTTCCTTTTCTCTGTTGTTTGTGATTTGGTTGGACTTCTAGATGCTATGTATATTGGATATGTATTTGCAAAACATTTTTCTACCTATTTTTCCAGGGGTTTTTGTAAGCTGCCCACCTGCAGCTGCCATTAAAACCTTTCACTGCTAACAACAAGAAATTGTTTTGGATTTGACAAGGAGACTGTAAGGTCCTCTTAAAATTTTCCTGGCGCTCCTCATTTCCACTTTCCAGGTAAAAATCTGACGTTTCACTCCCGCTACAAACTTTGCCAGGGAACACTAATCTTTTCCCAGATACAATGAAGTTCTTCAAACCTCTCGTATTTTCTACGATAGCTGAGATGCATGGTGTTGCCTTGCCCTTAATTCCTTTCATTGATTTATGTACTGTTCCATGCTTTCCCCCCTTGGTTCTCCTCGTTCCCTGTCACTTTAGCCTATGACTGCCTGTCTGTCCGGCCTTCATTAGTATTCAAGAGCCAGGGTATGACCTGGCGCGGCAGCCTCCGGCAGCCCTCCAAGATGAACCGAGAGGTCATGCAGAAGGAGAAGTAACTTCTGCAAAGATCACCACCTTACTATTATTATGATGTCAGGCTGCCACAAGTGACATGGCCATAAAAGCCCCACAGGTTTCTCCAGCCCAAGGCAGGAGAAGGAGGGCAGGGACAACGGCACGGCCAAGACACCCACGCTTCTTAAAATGTGAAAGGCTTCAATAGTGACTCAAAAGGATGCCTGATGCCAGCTGTGAAATGACGTTATTTGGCATTTATAGAGGCAAGACTTCCTCTTGGAAAGAAAAGCCTCCCTTCAATCATGGCACTGACTCTCAGCTGCCAGGCGACCCACCACAAATACAAACAGTGAAAGCAGTCTCACGACTTCTTAAACTGATGAAAAGCACAAGTTTGACAGCACTAGAAATTACTGTCTTCTCGTCCTAACAAGGTCACTGATGGCTCTGTTGCATCCCACCGCCAGCTCAAGAAGCAGCAGACAACACAGGTATGTCTCTATTGCTCTTTGGTGTCCCTGCTGAGACAACCACAGCAAGTCCTCCCATGGCAGAGGTGATCCCTGCACCCTCAGAGGTGGAAAGCACAATCTCTACCAAACGCAGATTTTGACAAGTCTCCAGTGTCACCAGACCAGGGCTTTAAATCCTGCGACTGCTGCCCCATGCCAATCAGGGAGTATTTTTCTCTGAAATACTATCTCCAATGCAGGGGAACAATGGCATCAGTATTGAACCCAAAATAAAACTTACTTTTTCTTGACCTTCAAAAATATGACTATACAAAAAAAGCCAATAAAAGCCTTTGATAATCTGCCCATTACCCACAATAACAGCATTTTCCTGATCAAAAGCTAAATAACCTGCAAAACTGTGCATATTTGCACAGGAAAACAATCAGACAGCACAGCCAAAACAGACTCCACGGGAGCTCCAAACTTGTCAGGATTAAACGGAGGTCCTCAGCCAAAATTAACAACCTCCTTGGCAATGAACCTTGTAAAGCCACTGAGTTTGCGACAACGATGTGAAGGCTGCAGAGCACTTCCCCAATGCAAAGGCACAATGCTGCCCATTATTGTCTAAAACTTTTAAGGAAATAACCACAAGCCAGATTTTGCCCTCAGTCACAATTCCTCAGCCTCGCTTGAATCAAAGAAGACATCAACGGCGAAATGTCTTTAGATTTCATGGTGGGCAATGAGAAGTGCTTTGGGGGGGTAAGTTTTAGCCACAACCCTTATGTCACTCAAAAAGAGAGTGAGCTACTCATCCTTTACAGGGCATTAAAGGGGAAACTTTCTCTAAGAGGAAAAAAGCAGAAAATGTGTTGTCTTTTCACTCTTCTTGATTTTATCTTAATGTTTACATTCGAGCAGAAGTTTTACTTCTATGCACTACTTCTACTATTTGCATGTTTTTAAAAGAGATTAGATTTCACAGGAAAGGTCCTTTTTTAAGAAAAAAATTCCAAACTGTAATGCTTGAAATACAAAGATTTTTCATGGAGCCTGCACTGGGATTTTACACTGTCAACCCACTGAATGGCTGCAGAGTCATGATATTTTTTTGAACAAACCTCAGCCTAGCTTTTCTGTCACCAACATAAGTTATTGCCCTCTTTTTCCAGATAAAAACTGAGATAATCAAATTGCAGTGAGAGGTGGAGAAGGTTGCAGTAATCCAGGAAATCGAAGAAGAATTTTTTCTTTTCACTCAGCCCAGGCACTTCAGCTCAGAGATGGGGAGAGGAAAAGCTCCTGCTCCCCCTCTTTAAATCAACCCAAACAGCTATAAATTGACAGAAATAAGTTATCTTCCATATGACAGATTACAATCAACTTACTCGACTAATTCCAGCCTAAATTGTTTTGCAGTCAAGACTGAATGAACAATGATTGCATGAGCTAGAATTATATTAAACAGAATATTTCAAAGATCAGGTGCTCAATTCCCACAATGCCAAAGTAAAAAAAAAAAAAAAAAAGGCTGATGCGATGTTATCCCTCCCACGCCTGCAATGTGAAAAGAGCACTCAAGAACATTTAAAAACCCCGATCTATAATGTCTGTATCAATTAATGACTAGTGAGCTGTACGAGCTGCCTGTGCAACGAGCAGTTCTGTATGTGACGAGGGCAATATACGGCCTCAGGTATTTGCACAACCCGTTTCACCACTAAGAATCTTTCAAAATGTTTAAAGCATTTCACAGAAATCTCCACCTGATTAGAGCTCGCTGGGAAGGCTTCACCAAAGCTACAGGAATTTTGACTTGATCTGGATTTCATTGCCGAGATGAAATTCAGGCAAAAGTCACATGAATCACGGTAAATCAAAGCAGCTGCTGCTGAGCACAGCAATTTACAGGAAAAAAAAAAAGGCCAAAAACCCAAGAAAACAAGCTCAAGCTTCAGGACCAAACATTTTATAATAAACCTGAAGAACATTTTAGAAGAACATCCATCCGTTCCGTTAATTGCCATACTCAAAGCATCCCCCTAAGTATTTTTAAAAGCAAAGGTTTTTCCCCCCGCATAGAAGAAAATATACTGAAGAACTTTCACAAGAACTTTTGAAATCAAATTCCACCCTTGCTCAGAAAAGGAAAACTAGCTGATGGGTTTTGAAGCACAGCCTAAGTGAGTTTGGTAAACATAGCCATGAATTTCAGTGGGATGTGAAAATGCGTTTCACTGCCTTTGCACATCCAGAGGAATAGACAGACATTGTTCAGACCATCTGGGTATACAAATAAGGCTTGTTCATTAAATTATTAGGCTTAAAGGTGTTGTATTTTTCATACGCCAGAGGGAGAAAATGCTCTACCTCTTCCCTGCAAATACCCTCTCCCTTCTGGCTCAATGTCCCGGATGTTGCCAAATAAGGGAAACATGGTTCCCTTCCTTTGTCGGTGGTCCACGTTATCTCCTCTTAACTGGTGAGAATAGCGTGTTTATCTTGCTCTGAAGCTCTGAGACCTTTGTGTAACTCTTCTCCCCAGCTCAGGGATTTAACCGCTAAGTATTTAAGTGGGATGAATATGTACTTGATGTGTTTTTTCTGTTGGTTGGATGTCTATAAATTACGTAAACTCCTAAGAAAGAGACTCAGATTTCAGTCTTCTGGAGTTGACTGTCAGATGCAGCACAAGCTGCAAATTCTTGAGATAATACGAAGACCCTCTGGGGGAAGAGCTTGTGCCTTACATCACCAGCACTGACTTCCTGATAAATCATGGAGCAGAAACCTTATCCAGCTCCCTCCGGCAAGGAGATCCTGCTGGCAAACAAGACAAGCAGATGAGAAGAATATGAGAGTCTGCAGGGTTGATCAGGATTGGGAAAAACTGCCCTGCAGAAAACTCCAGCCACCATCAAAAGGGTTTTTAAGTCACCAGTAAGGTCAAATGAGCCCCAAGGACCACCACTCTTTACTAGATATGCCCTGCTCTTTCCTCCGTGGACTTTGAGCAGTGTTTCTAACAGGCTAGCACACTTCAAAGATTAGGGAGCTTCTGTGGTGAGAATGAAAAACGTAACTAGAATCATGGTCAGCCACTTTATCCCATTGGTGCCTCAGAGCTGTGGATACCCAGGAGACCAACTCTCAGAGCAGCTTATAACTATGCTGGATCACAGGTATCCACAGCCACCCCGATGTTTCGTTTGCATTTCCAGTTACAAAAAATCTGGCTGAAACTAAGATTGACACATTTATGTTCGCCTGTTAAAGTAGCTGACACTGAAGATGGGAGAATATTGTGCCATTAAATTAAGAGGCAATGCTCCCATTTGGTTGATGTAGAGAATCTCTTATCAACAATTTCTGGTGCCTACATTACGAAGCTGGATCTTCAGTCTTTCAAGATAAGTGCATAAAATCAGTGTGAGTATCTCCTCTTTCCTGCCCCAGCTCCATCCCAGTTTGCAGGACTCTCTGCTAATGAAGGCCCAAGCAGCCTTCTGCTGGAATCAAGTAATGTGGTGTGAAAGAAGGTCAGACTGCCATGGCATTCAGGCTTCCCATGAACTTTGATTTTGTTCCTGCAGTATCAATACCACAAGAGAATACCTCCATCCAGACTTTTCACACGCAGACAAACTTTCACAGGCTTGTAAATTCCTGGGAATTATTCGGCACATAGTGGTCTCCTGGGGAAGAGCTGGTCAAGATGAACTACAACGAACTACCCACAGGCAGCTCAAAGCAAAATACCGCTGGGGCTGGGCAAAGCAACGGCTGAGGGAGGGAATACGTTAGCACTGGTCATGGACTTGCTTTGCTGGTCCACTTGTCATCTTTAGCTTTTACCTTTCTCCATCAAAGCCCCAGGATGTGAGTCAAGTTTCAAGACAGCAGAGGAAATGGAGATTTGTTTCCCTCCCTCAGTGCAGCTTCTTTCTTGGTGATGCTGTATAAACATTTTAGCAATTCTTTTTGCTGAAGAAAAGTAATAAATTAAGCCTGATCTGGATAAATTCTTCCATGCATACAGACTCCCACAAACCTGGGGACGAACTTTGCCTGAACCTTCATAATGTCAATGTGTTTCTGATATATTCATCAGTTTATATAGAGCTCGCTGGAGTGGTTACTCTATGTGGCTATGAGGTAAATACTCTTTGGTAAAGAATCTGCATGGCCCAGCTAATGGAGTGTCTCTGGTACACAAAGGTGTGCTCTCAGCATGTTAACGTCAGAAGTATCTGAAACTCATGACCATGGACATCCAACTTCACAGCCCGTTATTTCAGGGAAAAGACAAAAGATAAAGAATGTTCAAGAAGTAGGCATATTTCCAAACAGAAACAAACAAAACCACAAGCCCGGTAACCACGTGAGAGATAAGGTCAGGCACGAGAATATCACACTGGAAATTCCCTGGTGTCACAAGTCAGCTGAGGTTTCTCAAGTTCAGACCAGTGTCCTAATTAATGCATCCTACTTCCTCTCACTTATGAAAACTTAGAGGAAACCAACATGCACGCTAGACATGATATAAAGTTCTAGTCAGATAGAAGTCTGAGCAACTCAGCCAAGTAGAATTATTTGCTCCAACTATTTTAAATATGCAGTAGAACAGTAATACTACTCAGATTCCATGCGTGATGCTGATCTATGCTCACAAGATTCAACATGTCTCCATTTTCACTAAATACTGTTTCACATTTCATTTCTTGGTATAACACTAAAATTCACACAGCCTGACAGATATATTTTATTCTTCAGAGTGTTTTTTTCCATGTTACTAATAAAATCATTGTGTCAGTTTTGATGGGTTGTCTTCAGGAGACAATTTTGTTAAATCTCCATATTTTACAGAAGCAAATACATTTAGGGAAACCAGGGAAGTTGCACTGACATAGGGCTATTTTCCATGTCAGCAGAAGAACCATTCATGATAAATTTTGTCCTCAGAACATTTCTACATTGTTGTAACAAAGGTCTTTATTAGAAGGTACCACATCATCAGATCCTGGCTAAAAGAAAATAAAAGTTACATATACTGCGACAGTGTTCCTCAGTCTCTCTGCTTACATGGACCAAAAGTGATGGAACTACTCTTTTAAGCATTTAAATCTACAGGATATACAGGTGCAGGTACATATACAGCCCATTAATCCTGCAAAACAGATCCAGGACCAAAATAGAAAAGAATTGACAGGATCTAGAATGAGTAAGTAGGGGAACTTTGCCTGGTTCCTGTCCGCATTGAATCACAGCTCCTTCATTTCCCTTTAATTCACAGGCTCTGGATTAAAAAAAACAACTTAATTAAAATACAAAAACAGGAAAAAAAAATCCAAACCCAACACTTTTCCTAAATATATGTAAATGTTATAAAGAGGAGAGAGAGAGGAGAGGCTTGTCCTAAGAAAGGTCAGCCCTATTTTTTCATACATCCTGCCCAAGGTACTCACAGCTGGCAGAGCGTGTCCCACACTGCCCAGGGATACTTGCTGGCACTAGTTCTTGCTAGCAACAGCCCAGCCAACCATACCAGGCAACTTCACTACTTCATCTCAAAACTTTTGTTTTGCTGAGTTCAGCACCTCTACGATGTCTTCCAATTAAAACCACTGTACTTAGAAAGTCCTCTTGCTAAGCCCATTTTCCACATGCTCCTGACACATCTACCTCAAAGAAACGAGCACACAGAGATTCACAGATGTGATGGCCACCTCTCCTGAGAGGCGGCCATTAGCAGTGCACAAATATGAAGCATCTAAGGCAATGGTTTTCACCTTTGGGAGTACCTGAAGGCTGCTTCAGTGCACAAAATCAAATTTAGAAAACCTCAATGATAGGAAAGTAACATATTTTGAGGTTTTAAGCTGGGTGTACACATACAACAATGGTACTAAAAGATGTTCATGAACTTTCTATAAACTTTGAACTATTAAATAATTCCAATCTTTTTTTCTACCTTCTCTATATGCAAAGCACACCAAAGCCACATGCAGGAAACCAGCTGCTCCGAGAAGTGGACACTAAGTCAGTGTTCCTTGCTTTAGGCAGCTGAAAAGCAAGTCTGCTTTTCAAAAAAAAGTTAGACAAGTTCACAAAGAGGTCACAAAGAAGGTACCCAAAGGACTAGGCAGGACTAAACCCTCTAGGGTCCAGGTCTGGATGCTGGTGGAGGAGCAGGGGCTGGTACCCAGGACAAGGCTGGGCTCACAGACACTTCCCCAGCAGCCATCTCCATCACAACTGCTGAAGACGGACCACTGGGCTAGATGGGCCCTTGTTCTGACCCAGTAGGGCTGAATCTTCTCAAATCACCACAAAAGAAAAATTTTTTACACCACACTTAAAGGCACAGGCGACCCCCACAGAGCTGCCTCCTTGCCAGGGCGAGGTCTGTTTATTCTGGCACCCAGCTCCCAGCACCTAGCCAGTCCTGGACAGGATGCACATACCAATCTGTCACCCGCCTTCTACTTTTCCCCATTTGAAGTATTTTGGTTTTGGCTATCTTAAGTTCTTCAAACTTCAGTGAGGATTTGGAAAAAAAAAAAAGATTTTATCTGATCTGAAGGAAAAAAAAAAGATATTTTATTAGCAAATGGGCAAAAGCACTGTAAGAATGCTCAGAAGTGCTTATGTTCCCACAGGACTTGCAGCCACACATAAAACTTCTCAAACTACCAGATCACTCCATGACCATGAAGTGAACCACTGAGTGCATGAGAAGGAAGTGACTCAGACTGAAATTCATAAAGGACAGCATGAATGGGACAGGATTTCCGCTTACAGCTCTTTTTACATGGCAAGGCTCCTTTATTAATAAAAACACCACCCCAAAACACAAAAAACTCCACCAACCTTGCTCCCTCCTTTCCCATTCAGTTTTTAAACCAGCACTGCAGAGAAGGTACAGTAGGGATTTTAAATCAGAACCCCTACATCATATCTCCAAGTCTTCTCCCTGTAGAAGACACCATCCATCCCGGCACAAGAAATGCTCACAACAGTTGCTAACTTTTCAGATACCCATAAACCATCGGATTCCTTCTCTTGCCTTAAACTGGCATATTTCCAGCATCCAGCAGAACTAGAAATCTTTCTGCACTTCCTCACGTGACGACACAATGCTGTCAATGGAAAAGGCCAGAGGAATTGCACTGATATCCCCAGTCCGAAACTGTGATTTCGCTGCTAACAAGACATCCCGATGCTATGTCACAGGGCCAGCCCGGGATAAGGGTGCCTCAGACAAGCACTAACGTATTTTTAATGTACTCACACTGTACAGAGCACAGAGTGGCAGAGAGTAGCACGTGCTGGATCCACAGTTTAAGAGGTGACTGAACCAAAAGTACTCTGGAGTCATTCACTTTATTTTAGTACTATCGATGATGCTCTCACCCCATTTCTTCTACCAGTGCTGAACTAGCTTTTTGGAAAACAAAAATCTTTTAATATTGGAAGGTTATGTTCCTTACTCAAGTGTTACAGGCAGAATACATGCAATGAGTGTGCATTTTGATGGAAAAGTACATTGTGAACTTAAATATCTCATGTCTTGTGATTTCTGTCATACCTTTTCAAGAAAAAAAAAAGTAGAGTTGTCCCTGCATCGCACATTTCCTTCACTATTATTCTTACAGTACTCTGTACCAACCTCAGCACAGTCGCAGCAGAGACTGCATGGAGGTGCTCAGTAAGGAGCAACACACTCCTCTGAGAAATAAGTACGAAGGAGCAAGGAGCAGGAGAAGCAGCTACTTCAACACAGAGGCAGCAGTTCCAAGAACAGAAACGTCTGTCTTCTGCTTCCCCGTCACAAACGTGATCTGCCACCGTGCAGCTCATACTGCGCCACCAGTTAAAACGGGCACTCAAATTGCCCTTCAAAGCACTGGCTTTGGAGCAGCTGGGACCACCGGCATGCACCCAGCGCTGGGCGAGACACTGAGAGCAACAGCACCCCGGCAGCTTCCAGTGCTTTCCTCCGAAAAGCACAGTCCCTGAGGAGAGCACTCACTATGTCACGCTGTAGCACTGTGGACTACACACCGTTTTCTGTGGCAACAAGAATTTAGGCTCTGGAAGTGCCCACTCCAGCCGTGTGCAGGGCTCCCACAGCCGCACTCCCTGGCAGGCAGCGCGGCGGCACAACCGTTTCGGTGAGAGCAGCTTGCCAGGAGCTGGCTCACTGGATCACTCTGACAGCCAAACACCCAGAAAACCCTCGCCATCTCCCATTGCACGTACACCCCCCCCAACCAGATACAAAACAATGGGCTAGAAAACACACCACGATCCCAGTTAAGAAATTCATGTAAACGAACCCATCAGCTCCAGCTCTCCTTCTCCTTAAAGTTTCACTCTAAATCCATACATTCCATGTAAACGAACCCATCAGCTCCAGCTCTCCTTCTCCTTAAAGTTTCACTCTAAATCCATACCTTCCTTCTTGCCTCTTAGGGTTTTTTTGGCTAAGCAGTTTTCTAAATAAAGACTCTTATTCTCAACATATTTTAATATATATAGTTTACAGCTTTTCCAGGCTATCCTGAAATTTTGGAAGCAGCCACACAGCATCAAATTTTTAACTATTAGCAGGCTTGAACAGATACACATCCACAAAGCATGTAGGTTTAAATGGCTTTGTTCCCTGTTCCTTTTTCTTGGCTGTTCAAAACACACTGTCGTTTTAGCAGCACGAATCAAAATCATCAGCTGTTCCCAGACTGCTTTTCCCTCTCACTCTAGCTACCTGCATGGCCTTTTTTGTCAGGTATGGCTGTGTAAGTCAGGTATCAATCAATAAATCTCCAAATAATTAAAGAAGAATCAGAGAAGGTGAATATAAATCAGCAGCTATGACTACAAGCTTACAAATATCAAGTGGAAAATTATTTTAGGGTTTTGTTTGGTGAGTTGGCTTTATCAGGAGGGTGGGACAACTGATGTTTATTTGCATGATCTCCTGTTACGGAATTTTTTGCAGTTCGGGGAAAGACTCCATCATTTGCAGTTCCCAGTTTTAAGGCGCTCTCTGGCTGACAGACACGCCATAGCCCTGACCTCACTGATTTTCTTGGCGTTTTAAGAGTGCTCATGCTCTTCAGCTAGAGCACAGCAGACTACTCCAAGAGAAAAAAAATTAGACAAACACAAGGGTTGCAGGAAACCCTTAACTAGATGTTTTCAAATTAAATCTAGATTATTTTACACGAGATCATCCAGGCTGACCCAGTACCCACGGAAGCTACATTGTGCAGTTCAGCTGTTAAGTTCACACCTCAGCCCAGGTCTTTCACAAGGTGCTTCCAAACACCTCATGGATTCCACCACAGACTAGAGTGAAAAGAAAATATAGCTAAGCATAAATAAGAATATTAAAGATTGTATAAGCTGATTGACAAGAAATAATTAGGAAGTCTAGTGATTCCTTTTCTTGGATTAAAGCATTCCCAAATACAGCTCCTTGCTAATTCTAAAGACCCTGAAGCACGGCTGCAAATCCTCATTCCTTACCCTGTCAGCAGCATTTTTTCCCCTTCAGCTATCAATTAAGTTACTTTTCACGAGTACTTATTTCAGTTACATCTCACAAGTAAAAGTACAAAGCCAACTAAATAAATACATACAATATATAGATAATTGAAAGCTTATGTTGTATGAACAAATTCACAAAGTGCTCTACATCATAAATAACTCGGATGTGCTGGGTATGAGCTTACTAGAGAGTTAGTTCAGCCAGCTGCAGGCGTAGCAGTCAAAGGGACAGGCAGAGAAGAGAAAGGCTGAAAGGTGTAATGGGTTATAGAAAGTTACTGAGATAAGTTCAGGTAGAACTGGCAATGAGCAAAATAGATCATAATAAATAAGATTTGATTAGATGAATAACCTAATGTTTTATTGTAGTTTCAGTTTTTTAAATGAGAAGCCTTCAAAAATGTTGAAGACGATGATTTCAAAAGCAGCCAGATCTGACCGCTAATTCTAACGGCTAAGAGGAAGCAATTTCTACTCCAATTTCTTCTGTTTCTACTAATCATACTTCCATTGAACTTCCACATAAACAAACACGGTTTTTCAGCAGCTGTTTCTGAACTTTCTAATACATTTACTACATGTACCTAGAGATGCAAAGGAGTGGTACCTAATAGGCAGTTTTTGGTTACAGCTCTGAAAAACAAGAACTTGCCCACAAAATGCATTACTGTTTCCAACAGATAAAGAAAGTATGATGCTGCATCTACCAGGGAGTAGCCATCAAAGACAGGCAGGCAAGTGATTCATCTTTCAAAACAAACACAGTACAGCAAGCTCAACATCTAGATCGCAGTTCACACTGTATTAACGCTGTCTTGATGTGTGGGTGGTAGCGTTCCTTGGCATAGTTACTAGGTCCATATGCAGGCGGTCGTAAGCCAGAAAGGTGCAATAAAAAGAACTTGAAACTAAATAAAACTATCTTTACCATGTGGGTCTTGTTCACTTGACTTTGGGCTGCTCCTTGCTCTACGCTCCGGTTTCTTCACTGCCGGAGCCCCTCCGCCACTGCCGCCGCCTCCACTGCTTGCTCCATTGTGGCTCTTGGCATAACCGTTGTACACAGTTGTGCAGCTGCCTAAATGGCTTTTGTAGATGGATGAAGGAGGACTGTTCAGACGGTTTTGGCGATCGATTTGCCTGTCTTTGAGTTTTTTGTGCTGTGGTTTGCTGTACTGATCTTCTCTGGTAATATAGCTGGACATTCCATATAGTGGTATGATTTCTGAAATGAAAGAATTCACCCATGTTAGCTTGGAACAACAAAAATCACAGAAAACCAAATTCCTGACCATCTCAAAATTAAATTTATCCAGACTTCCCTGGAGACAGTTTTTACAACAAACTTTTTTTTCCTTTTTTCTTAAAGTTTTTCTGAAGGACTGGTAGGGTTTTTTGTATTACGTGTGTTCCTTTGCTGACAGGATTTCATAACTCTTTGCATTAAGTGGGTAAAATACAGCAATTAGGCTGAGAGATTTTCCCCTTCTCTTCAGTCTTTGTGCTTCAAGGACACAGACTTCAAGGAAAAATCCAGGGAAACTTACACTTAGGAACAAGCCTTCATAAGTTCACAGCAATTTAGCAGTCTCTTCCCCAAGGCCTGACTGGACAGAAGCAGCTGAGATGCCCTGGTTTCAAGCTGCCATTGCTGACAACGTGCAATTTAAGTTCCCAGTATAAATAGACTTTACAATGGTGTCAACTGTGGCAGCCTAAGGAGAAAAGTGTAGCATGAACTGGAAGCTTTGGCTTAAAAAGCTTGAGAAGTATCATCAATATCATACGTACAGTTCAGATAGATACACTTCAATGAATACAACTCCCCCACCCCCTCTCCAAGAATGACTATCTCTAACCTAAGGCATATCAGCTTGAGGATAACAGAATATATTCTGCTTTTCTCTATAGTTCAATCCTCCTTTTTGTGCTCTGCTTTGAGTCTGAAGCTTTAATAAATTCATGCCCAAATCAACAGTTTTGCCTTTGTTAGCAAAATACAATTGATATTCAATATGTTCTTCATATTTTTTCTACATCCACTCAGAAGATATTGCACAAACTTCTGAAGCAAAGGAACATCCTATCCAGCCGTTTGAAGCCTTGTTCGTCAGTGGAGGTTGCCAGGTACATGGGATTACGATGTTCCAACTTGTTTTCCACTAGCCAGATTTTCTTTCTTTGCTATTTCAGTGCGTCTTGGCCTTCATCTCTCCTTATCTAGCTACGTGATCCTATCTGTATTCTCACAGCAACCAGCTGCCTAAAACCAGCATGCTACAAATAAATGCCATTTTTGTTTAAAATGCAAGCCATTGTACAGCAAATGGGAAGCACTGGGATGACACTCATTGGTACAACGTTCACCACTTCAATTAATTCAGTATTACAGCTATAGGGTCATTCCAGTAAAGCAACCAATGATGTTTTGAATTTTGTTTTTAAGCTGAATCAGTTTCTCAGTATCTCCAGGCTACTTAACCAGCAGATCAAGGTTCACTGTGTACACAATCAGGTTTGCACGCAACACTCTCTCAAGCAACCTGACAAACTGCCCTGTTTCTCTTCAAAGGAAAAGTTCCTCCCCTACGTATCTGCTTGGCTACACCGTCCTACTCGTTGCCTGAGCTCCCCACTTCCTTCCCCCCAGTATGACAAAGTTAAATGTCAGCTGTAAGGGTCCATTCCTCCCTAGAGAATGAGGTCTATTGGTCAACAGAAACTTCAAGAGGTAGTGTCAATGGATACCTCCCTCTCTCTCCGCCTCTTGCTTCTCACTCCAGCAGAACCTCACCTCTGGTGACAGGGCTTAAACAGGCTCTTTAGAAAGGATCTTCCGTGCAGGTAGCTCAGCAGTAACATAAACCCACGAATCCTGAACTGATTTCCATGTTAAACATCTCAAGCAGCTTTGTGGAATACTTTCTTGGTTAACACCCTCTTCCAGATTACACAAAGACTTATCTCCAGGGTGGCAGAGACACAACAGTGCACAGTTCAGACAGAAATATGCCCCTTTCACTCCTTTTCTTGCAGTTATTTACTCATGGCCTGATTAGGGTTGCCATGCTACCGTTGGGTATCAGACAATGCTTTTCAGTGACTTACTGCACAGTCTCAACTAGAATAACAATGAGAAAATGCCTGTTATTTCTTGGAAAACCACGGCTGGGGGGCAGAAAGCACATTACAGCCAACAGGAAGTGGTATCCGGCTTTTCCCACTGGAAATGACTGTGGCAAGCTGTGCTTGAGCCCAGCCCTCTGTATCCACCCTCGTTCCCAAGCCAGGACTGGCACGTTCTGTCTCTCGGTTTTCTGTACAATGCTGCATCATGATGCAGCAAGAGCAACCGGCATGACTCATGTCTGTAGTTTGAAGCATGGAATGAGACACTTTTTCCCACTGTATTTACAATTTGAGTTAAAATTGGTTTTATTTCTGCAACCTAGTGTTGCAACATAGGATTGCCCTGTCTTGCTGCACTCTGATGGCTGCAGCCTGCTGCTCTGGATGTTAAAGGAGGAGGCTCCATCTGCGTAGACAAACCCACTCCCCAAGTTCTCCAATTCATTTCTACTCTTGGTTTCACCAGCCCTTACAACTCGATGAACACAGGTGTGAGACGCCAGTACCTTCCTTCCAGCTCACCTTGTTCTCCATATATTGTTGGGGGAAGATGATGCTGTGGAAAAAACTGTGGTGGTATGTCCCCAGGTCCAGTGACAGGAGGATAAAAAGCTGTATGAGAGTTGTGAATAAAATGGGGATGGTGCGTCAGGTATGGAGGTAAGTGATGGGTTGGAGAGATGGCTGAAGGATAACTAGGAGGGTAACACTCCGGAGACTGGGGGGTAACCACCACCCTCCGAACGCCGGTGTTGTCTTCTATCACCTGGAAGGGAAGGCAGGGAAATGAGCAGGTTATGCAGCATCTGAACCAAACATATTTTTAAACCAGCACTGTTTACGGGTAGAAAATGGTTGGTCCTTAGGGTTTATTCATAAACTACTTCTAAAATTAATATCAGCAGAAGTAGTCATAGTGGTGACCCAGTTTTTCTTGGAGACTCAGCCACACTAATCACTGGAAGACTTAGTGCTGCTTGTGATAATTACGTGGGTAAGAGACAAAATAACTAACCCGTATTTAGAGAGTAAAACAATCAAGAAAGGAACACAAAGCACCAAAATAAGAGCATTCATTGACACCAACCCTACATTCTTGCCCGTAAAATGTCTGCCATCGGTTTTGACAGCATTCAGAGTGAGTTCAGAGTTAGTAACACTTGGAAATTAGCTGGCACTGCTACCGCAGAGAAGCTGCGTGTGTGCATAGAGACATGTACTCGGCAGGAACCAATTGTGTCCACCACTTTTTCCAAAGAATTGCTCTGTTCTCCACAGGTATCTGTTCAAGTCAAGTCTGAGGACAGAAGGCTTTTTTACTGCTGCAGAGCTGTCTATACGTCCGTGCAAATCACCTCTGGAATATGTATAACTTGGCCCCAAATGCCATAGTCAAAGCATGTAAAAGCAGATGTAGGAAGGTGGAAATGTGCTTAGGCTGAAAACCTTTTCAGCTTATAATTTTTCCAGAGCTATATTTCTGGAGAAGAGTCAACCAGACGAATTTCAGTCCAGACTGAGGAGCCAAGCTTTTCTTGACGCTTATTCAAAAAACTTCTGCCATTTCTGGAACTTGAAAATACAACTAAGAACAATTACCGTCCCTTTGATTCTGTACAATGACATGCATAGGTAGAAAACCTCAAAGGAAGCCAAAATTTAGTTTCATACAACAGGCCATTAAAAAAGTATTGTTTTCTGAACTGACTGATGACACACAGATGGAATAATATATGTGATGTGTCATATGAGATAGGTGAATGTGCATCAAGGGCACCTGCTATAAGATGCTGCCGCTCTCAGCTGATTACCACCAACAACAGCTGGAGTTATCTACCCCATAGCAGCATCAGCAGAAGAGCCCCTGCAACGGACCTCCAGAGACAATCGCCACATCAGTGTCTTCGCCTAAACCACAAAGAAAAATTTGTTCATGCTGCTATACCCTGAAGTGAAGCAACTGCATGGGCACCTGGCTGTTTCTGCTGACTCTGCTGCAGAGGGACAAGCCCCAGTGAACAGCCCATGCCCACAGCCGTGAGCAGTAACTACCCCGGCAAACACAAGTCCCAGCCTCAGATCTCACCTGAGCAAGGTCACACAGGGTAAAGTTTAACAGTATTAGCTGGCCCAATTCCTTCTTTAGGCCATGTGCATCCTAAGGTTATAGGAATTCATGCCTGTTAGCTATTGTCTGCAACCATGGACAATTCATGTCGATTGGCTGGCCTCCTGAGGAAGAAAATTTTGCATAGAATTGCATTGCTTTTTATCCTGAGTAACCAGAATAGGAATCGTTTAGCCTAACATAATTGATCCTGACCTCTAAATTTACAACTTCACCTAGCAATTTGTTATCAGCTAGCTTTAAATTTCAAAGACTTTATGGAGTCCTCAAGACCTAGATGAACCTCAGAGATTTAGACTATCATGTCATTATACGTGCTGCACTTTCAGGCTTCCCATCTCTGCTACTGGTTCTACTCAACCTCCACAGCGTCTCTTATCCTGGCACCAGGTTTCAAACTCAAACTCAGAGAAGAGGAAAATCCTCTTCCCCTTAGCACGTATTTGAAGAACAGAACTACATATTTAGGACTGTGCACAGAAATGGTGGGCTTAACTCTCTTGGATCATGCTCTAATTTAACTGAAGTAGCAAGTTCCTACATCCCAATGCAAAAAGTTTTCATCATGGTTTTAACGAGTCCAAGTCTCAAAATCGACTTCCATCTTCCAGGTGGGTACAAGCTCTTACCCGTGCACCTCGAGCAGGCTACATGTATGTTTTGTGCTCTAGTAAAAGATGAATACATTGAGGAACAGATGTAGACAGAAAGCTTATATTCTGTAGCAGCAGATAATGTAAACAATGTTTAAAATTACTGGGGTTCCTCTTCCTGAACTATCTTCTAGAGAGCAGGGGGGAAAGCTCAGAGTCCTGTCAAATTATCCTACTAGAGGAAACTATAAAACATCAGCAGCAGTGAGAGAAAAGCCAGAGATGAGGGGGTAGAATAGAATATTTCAGCTGGAAGAGACTACAATGATCATCTAGTCCAATGCAAAGGATGAGCCAGCCTTTCTAATGACTTTTATCTAAAAGCTAACAGAATAATAACTTTTATTTGTTTCCTCCCAGGTCACGACTGCTGACAGCATTCTTGTTACTTCATGTGCCCGTGTTCCAAACGAATGCACAACCACAGGGGACCTTGCAAAAAAACCACTTTATTTCCCTATCTTGCAGGGCATTTTCTCTCTAAACTAGGAATTATACATGTAAATTTCTGAAGCTGCACATGCAATGTTTAAATACACTATTCTGTCGTATAAAAGAACATAAAATTGCTAATCCAGTGTATTATGTGTGATATGCATATCAGGTAGCTCTAAGACCAGCCCGGGCTAAAGCTGTACATGTCTCTTGATTTGTAAAACTTGCAGTGGGTAGATCGTAGTAGTGCCATTCTGGAAGATGACACTTGTAATCCATCAAAGACAGAGCAAATTAGTTTTGATCCATTAATGTAATAACAGAACTTAGCAGAGAGGTAAAACTCTGCTATTTAAAGAAGAAATCTGCAATTCCTTGTATCTGCTTGAAGCAATTTGTCACAAAGATCATAAATTCATCGGGAAACACAGTCTGCTAAACTGTCTCTACTTCAACGCCAAGAAGCAATGAAATCCTAATCCCTGTTGAGGTCTCTGAATGCAACTGGAATACTAGAAGTAATTGCTCTTACTAATCTTAGCAGTTGATATTTAAAGCAAGCATCTCTGGCCATTTGGCATCCCGAGCTAAACCTTCAGTATTCTGTGCTTTTCAAACAGTGACTAGGTAAATTGTCTTCTGTCAGGTGTTTTTTTGTGCTTGCTGGTGTAACTGGCATGCCACCTCAATAACAACACTATTATAGTATAGATTTGTGTGGGTTTTTTCCACATTTTAGGGAGCTTAATTGCTCAGTGAGGTACGTAGGTGATCTTTCAGGGGAATCTGGATGAACATTACTCATACACAATAAAACTGCCTCCCCCACTGGTTGCCACAGTTTGAGAATACCATTTTAAATGTTATTTGTTTTACATTAAAGATGTGACTGCAGCAGTGAAAACTCAGTCTAA
This sequence comes from Buceros rhinoceros silvestris, assembly GCF_000710305.1. Taxonomy (NCBI): domain Eukaryota; kingdom Metazoa; phylum Chordata; class Aves; order Bucerotiformes; family Bucerotidae; genus Buceros; species Buceros rhinoceros. The sequence goes on along the minus strand of NW_010423955.1, from coordinate 13,458 downwards.
TTAGAAATAATTCAACTATTCAGAGCACTAGTCTGTGTTCTCTCATTTTTCTCCACTGAAACTTAACACTACACCCCCAGGAAAAAGACTGACAGGTTAGTTCTGCACAGGTAAACTACACCTGTATTTTGTGAGTTCCAGTTAAAAGAATACACTCACTCTCATTCTGTAACACGTGTGTTTACTGAATGGGAATACTGTGGTAATATGCAATTAATTTCCACTTGCTTTCAAAGAAAATTAAATTCTTATTTCTCTTAAATTGGATGTTCTATATTCAGCAAGGACATCTGGAGCATGGCCACTGGGTGCGCCACAACCAACATGTTGGGAATTTAATAAACTAATTTGAAACTTCAGTCATAAATCAATCTGCACCAGAAAACAATACAGAATGAGTTCATCCACAAGGAACTTGGATGTCAACATTTTATTTGTTCATAGCTCGTGCCAGCCCTGGCAAGTTTTCATGACTGTCTTTGCCACACATCATGTACAAATATCAGTATTAAATCTGTACCTTGAACCTGGAAAATAGACAAATTAACAATCTATAATACTGGTAAGAACACTGGAGCATTTTAAATCTGGAATGATACGGATCTTCAGAACCAATGCTCAAGAACTTGAAAGGATCATCACAAGGCTTGCTCCACAGGAGTATGAGATTTGCACAACCTCCCTTGTGTTCAGAGCATTAGTGAGGGTCATCCTGTTAAAGGATGACTAGACCAACTGCAGTCTACAAAACACACAGAAGCTCTGTGAGGAGCAAGCCGTACTAAACCAAAGAGTTTGTGGCTAAAAGGTTATGCTAGCCAAACACGAGTCTGGAGGAGAACAACACTCTTCGGGTGAAAGATGTACCCAAGACCAAAATCCTGATGTGATAAGATTTTCTACCACATCAAATGTCATTCAAAGACTTTTCTCTTTCTAGAGGTTATGCTTTAGTTCTGTCAAATGCTATGTACTTGATGCAGGATTATCGAACTGCAGGACTATGCCTTCAGTTGCATAGCCCAGACTATATGACCCCAACATCACCTCCCGACAATAGGTGTCTTATCAACACTATGCGTACATCGTGCTCCAACCAGTAAATCAGTCCTTTAGCCTTAAAATATCCATAACAGAGACCACATATTAACAACTCTGTCATTAAAATCAAAAGTGGAGTTTCATGCCAACTTTTCATGTCCAACTACACATGAGTAATTCCTCAAACTCCAATGGAACTGCTCCAGATTTATTTCAGAGAGAACAGTCCTCAGCCAATAGCTCTAAGCAAGCCACGGTCATGTTTTCTGATATTCCCACTTCTCTAGTTTCTCCTCACTAGAGCATCCCAAATCCATCTTCCCTTCTCCCAAACATACACTGGGAAAAGCATAAACAACAGCCCATACAGATGTCCCCAATTTTAGTATGTTAGCATCCAAATCATGATCTTTACTTTTCAGACTATCCTGACACCAACGAGATAGAGTGATCTGGGAGCCAGGAGAAGGCATCAGGATCACAGACTCTGACGGCAAGAAGTCTCCAGTGGACAACCCAGCAAAGCATAAGCTCCCAGCCTGCCCTGTGGGATTCATGTGGCAGGGAAGCAGCTCCATCACAGCTTGGAACCAGAACAGGAATTAACAGCTTGTGCCTGGTGCCTGACAAGACGCAGGAGCTGCTCCTTCAACATTCAACAGTTAAAGCCAAAACTGTTGACGCCACATGCTTTTAATACAGATTTCTCTACCACACCATCTTCCACAACTAAATTTTACAGGAGCAATAGTGTCCACTGAGAGCACAACAAGGAACTTCTTCCTCTCTTTTATATTTAACTAACGCTTAGCCAATAAAGAATTGCAGAGACATGAACTCTGATCTGATAGTTCCTATCTGCCAGAGGTGCACAGAGGTTTGTCTGCTGAAAAGGAAATGCAAAATAATTGTCTGTATTGAACCGGTCTTTGAAAGCAAAACCATAGCATGAAAGATCTGAACTGGTGATGTGTATTTGTCTTCTATTATTTTCCTGGATTTTTTCCCTACCCTGGCTAAGACTCAGCATTGGGAGCATATCCTTAACATCAACAAACCTGGCTTCTAGTCACGACTGCTAATATGGTCCCTGAAGTCTAGAAATAGAGTCTAACTACTTTTCCACTGCTTCCAGTGGGGCTTATTTTACAGGGCACAGAACCTCCTGCCAATTTTTTGCTTATGAGTTCAGAAGAGGTAATGAAGTATCATTTTAATCCAGGGTTGCAATCACTAGATAACTAATGCAATACTTAAGGCTAATACAGATCTAACAGGCTTGGCATTATAAAATGGAAAGAAGATTTCATGCCTTTAATAGACACAGTTACTTCTCCACAGGGATATCTGCCTTCTGCCTGACTCTTCAATGTACACTTTGGGGACAAGGCAAATCAAAAATCAAATACATTTTGATTGATTTCTCAGAGTGCATTAATTCACTTTACAGCTTTTCCCTTGCCATTCTAAATCTGTGTTCTCTTTGTTTATCATAAAATAGAGTTTTTAACAAGGAGGCAATACATAAAAGCAAGAGCAAATAAGGCAAGGACATTTATTACAATAATAACTAATTCGATTACTACACCCTTTCAACCACTATTTAATACGAAGCAGTCTGGAAGGGAAGAGGCTTGCTCACCGCACCACAGAACACACACTCTGCTGCTGAAAAGTTCCACCCTAAAACTTTACAAGATATTTCCAGCTCCTTGGAAAAATTTCTTCAGAAGAGGGCTTTTGGTTCAGTATTTTTTGGTTAAGAAACTACTGAAAGGCTTCTTTAGTGGTATTATTATGGTGCCCCGCAAAAAGCATTAAAGAGGAACTGGGTTCAGACAGAGACACAACTGAAAGAGTTTCATCACTGGTTTGGAAAGCGTTTCAATTATACTCAACCATTTATCTCAGTGCAGGGGCTGAAAGGTATGAACTTTTTAATAATGAAAAGCTGTTGAAGTTACTTCAAAAACCAGCAAATCTTTTAAAATTTCTTCTGCATTATAGGGGTCAGTTTATTAAACTAGGTGAGCGCATGAGGAGTGTTAAACAGCACTGCAAGTGCTGTCCTAATGAGTGCCCCAACCACCCACCTTGGGATGCTTGAGGAGCAGAAGGAAGCTGGGCCCCCCTGCTGTCCTGTCTGTCTCTCCTAGGCTGGCTGACAACAACCCCCATACTTCAAGCATGTTTTCACTCTGTTCAGAAGTTAAAATACCACAGAGTGATTGCAGTATTTTGTGGGATTTAAGTATGACGCCATCCACAATTTTTCAGAATTACACAAGCTCACATGTTTCCTGGGGAGGGGGGAAGGGATTCCAGGACATTGTCTATTTTCTGCTTAAAAAGATGCCAAAATATATGTATCAAAAGTTCCTATGCTATTCATGAAGGATACTTGACATACGAGGTATACTTTTAATAAAGCTTTTGGTCCAGTCCAGGTCTCAATGGAAGTGGTGAAATGACTTATTGTATTCACAGCTATTCCACCTTACATCAACCTTTCATTTTTTTCTTTTCCATTTTTTCTTTCTTACTTCAGAACTAGTCTAAGCTTTGCAGGAGATGGAAGAACACAAACAATCTGGTAATCTGAACTGGTTATTTACCTAGAAGAGCAGTAGCTGTTCAAGAGATCCAAAACCTAACAGCTTTGTGAAAAGCTTTTTCCATTTTTCCCTAGCTAAAACTAGATATTTCCATAAATAAAATGAAATTACATTTATTCTTGAAAACAAATCAAAACCCCCAGTTCTTGATACACTGCAGGCTTTCTTTTGGGAAGATACTGAAGATCAACAGCATATTTTATAGCTACAGTGGCTCCTCTCACTTCCACTGGTCTCCCACCCCTTCTGACTGTCACACTAGAACTTAAGGCATCACCTAACAACGCGGACTCCTCTCCCTCCCACAAAGGGAGGGAAGTTGCACATATAGAGCTCCATCTTTATGCACAGCTTTTGTTACTTCTAAAAACCTCCCACAACTGGTATACAGCGTGTGAAGGGGCAATGCATGCTCACTTGTGTGCGCTGCCAGGAAAGGAGTATGAACTTCAACCAAGAAGACTTCTCTATACAGATCAATGCTGCTGTTTCTACATACATTTTAACTCTTCGAGAAGCATACCTGTGAGATATAACCAGGAGGCACATGAATAGGGGGAATGGATCCATTGGGTGACATCATGGGAACCTCTGCTGGTCCTAACAGAAAGAGAGAAAGAAGATATTAGTTTGTTCAGTTTAAAAAGAACTGTTCAATTGCTCAGAAAAGGCTAAAAATAGCTTTATTTCTGAAGCCTGCAATAATAAAATGAGCAGCTCTACTAATTTCTGGTGTATGGAAAATGCTTTGTACCATCATTCTGAAAATAAGATCATTGTTCAATGACTTTACCATATATTCCACTGAAATAATATTTTCATCATAAACCAACTAAAACATAGACTTTATATTACCCACTGATCAACTTAAACAGCATTAAGCAGTAACACAATATGTCCTTTAGCAGCCCACAACTCCTATATTGAAATCTGGTTAAGTTATTCTTGTCGAAGGCATGGGAGCAGAGAACAAAGCAGAAACTGTGCAGCCTGGAATTAGGCAGCTCCCAAGGAAAGCGTCCAATTGTAGCAAAAAAAAAAAAAAAAAAAAAAAAAAAAAAAAAAAAAAAAAAAAAAAAAAAAAAAAAAAAAAACACATATGTGAAAATCTATCTATCTATTTAAGAATGCACAAAGACCAAATTCATTATCTCAGCTATTCAGACTAACCTTGGAATGTGGTTATACAAGCAAGAAGCTTATGGTTTCCACTCTGAAATCCAGTCCTGAACATGCAAGTTCCATTTTGAGGCACCGAGTACAAGTATAACAAAGCAAGTGCCATAACCATTCAACTTTTGCAAACACAGCCTCACAGCTAAAAGAACATGTCTAGATAAAATGAAAGTAGTTTGATCAATTGCTCCTTGATTCAGCCGTTAAACTTGGGAACATCGCACAGAGCAGTCAATAAAATGAACCCCCCAAACATCAGACAGATGTTGGCAATGACTGTTCACTACTTTGAAAAATAACATTTATTTCATTACCTCCTTATTACATATTAAAATGTTTACACTACGCTGTAACGGGCTAAGACAATAGTCATGGTTAAAGTCTTGAGACGAGCTCAGACAGAACCCTGCTTCTTCCTAACGCAAACTGAATTTTCGCTTTGACTAATACAAAGGGTAACTTCGCAACCTTTGCTGATGGAGAAGCCATCAGCTATTAGAACTTTGCATCTCCAAACCGTATCACAGCTGAACGCTAAAACAGATGAAGGACTTCAGGCACAGATGGGATGTAACAGCCTTGAGGAGTCACTGCTCCTAAAGCTTAGAAAAAGCTAATGAGATCTCCACAAAGTGAGCCACAAGCTGTTGTCTGGGATCAGCAAAACCAGTCCCTATTAAACTATCAAAAAGTAACTCCCTGTCCACCTACAGTTTTATACTCCTCAGACTCCTTATCGTACAATAAGCAGGACTTTCCAACCTCTCAAAACCCAAGTTACACATAGCAAACCATCTGAGTTACTCTTATCTCCTCTGATCTTGGTTTGGTTTCTCTGTCCAGTTACTTACAGCCTAATCAGCACATACGGTTTTTACCAGTCACATCTGATTTGAAATACGGCAATTCATCATCAAGTGTATTGACCACATGGAAACTCTGAAGTTTAAATTAAAAGAAGTTGTTTTAAATGTGTGGTTCTGCTGCTCTTCATACTCCCCTGCGTACGGAACTTTACCTATACTACAGGAGCAATGAAGTCATTATTACTTCTCCTTCTTATTCAGCTCATATGGGTTCCCCCCTCACCTTATTCTATAGCTCTTCCAACATTATTTGTCTCCCCAGATAGCCAACAATTTTAGTGTGAACGGAAATAAATTCAACATGAGCAGTAAGCAATTCCTGGGGTGGGCGAGTCAATACCTAAATGGCTCTATTTAAACCCATCAAAAATACAAAGTGACAATTGGTTCAGAAGGAACTTTACTGCAAGAAGAAAAGCCTTTATAAAATAAAAAAACCTGAGTTCATCATTTAAGTAGACAATAACTTAATTATTAAAATACATATAAGTGTGGCTTAATAATAAAAAGCTTTAAGGTTTAACCTGTCTCAGCCCCTCACCAAAACACCATCCACTTATGGTCGTATTGGCCCTGGCCAGCGTTTCTCAAATACAGGCACTCTGGCTTGAAAATAGATTCTAAAATGGAACACTTTTGGAGTTTCTGCATACAGATCAGACAGTCTCTGTACCATGAAGGAGAAACACTTTGCTCAGCACACCCCATATCTGTCCTTCTAAACCTTGTGCCAGTTGCCCATATGGAGTAGCGATCTACTTGCAGGAAGAAAGCAAATTCCCACACCAATACTGTTGACTGTGACACTTCCATTCCAATAAAAAAAAAAAAATTAAAAATTGAGTTTTATCATCAAAACGTGCACCATGAAAGCTGATTCTTAACCTTGTGTATGACCCTCAAACTGTTCAAGTCATTTGGACAACAGGTTTTAAAAGAATGACAGCCCAGTGATTTGCAGCTAGGTTTTGCTTCCAGCGCTTTGATTTCAAGGCTGGCCAAATGACTTTAGCACACATTATTTCACCTCTCTCAACAATGGTATCAAAACAACTTCAAGCCTTAGTGAGTCAAATACAGACCCCATCTCCACAGCATGATGAGTCCCAGGAATTACTAGAGACTGTTCCTGCAGTGAAAGCATTCCCCAATTAACATGAAAAAAAAACCATGCCTTTCGGGTTTGGAGGATTTTTTTTTTTTTTTGGTACTTCTGGTTATGTCAAATATTTTTGAACTGTTGAAAAGCAAACATTTAGAGAAGGACGTTCCTCAGTTGCTTGTATCCACAGGATGGATATAAGTAATGTGTCCTCCAGGGAATTAGAACTTTGCAAGTTTTAATTGAAGCTCGTGGTTCAACACAAAATTTAGTTTAAGTGAGAACAAATCAGTCCATTCTAACACAGACACTGTACACCGAAATGAGCTCGCTTTAATACTTTTTGAACCCGTTAACAAACTGAGGCTGCCTCCCGGGTTCGTAATGAAACCCGGCCAGACAGCTTTGGCTACCTCTGCTGAAAAAGCAAGTGGCCAAATTCCACCCCAAGCTCCAACATCATAAATACAGAGCACCTCCATCAGCTTCTGGAAAGCTGCCCCAAAGCTCTGGGGCTGGCTCCATCCAAAATGCAGGTGCAAGGAAATGATTCGTCCTTCTCTGAACTGCGAGGGAACAGTGGAGAGAGGAGCCACCAGGCTGAAGGCACCAGTCCATCAGCGAAGTAGGTGACAGACCACTCTTGTCCCTAGCTGCAAGAGCACCAAGCTTCCACATTTCTAACACATGTTAAGAAGTAAGGGACACTAAAAGAAGCAACTCAGGCTCTATTGTGGCAGACCTAATTAACAGGTTGACACCCCAGTAAGAGCCTATCCTCCTCTTCCAAGCCACATGCTTCCTCTTCTGTGCTGTCACTCCTCTGATGCTGTGGAAGCTAATTAGTTTAACCACTTCAGATGGCCAAAAAGGTTTCACAAATCTAATGTCTTTTTAAAAAATACCTGCACATGTAGTCTGACGAAAGTGACAATTACTCTACTCTTTCTTGTACCATGGCATGAAGCTCCAGATAAAAGCCAGTCTACCTCTCATCTCTGCACTCCACCTCCCTGCCAAGAGGATGCTTTTGTCACAGAGGGACTGTCAGCTCTTCTGGCCATCACTATTCCTTCGGAAATCATGTCACAATCTACTTGACAAACTTATGTTCCAAGGTTTTCAAGGCTAATTAGAGCCTTGGTTGCAATCCATGACACCTTCAAAATTCTTGCATAAAACCAGCTTTGGAAGAAGTGTGGTTTTTTCTTGTTCCCGAGTGACCTTGTATGCATGCATTAAAGATTGCTTTAGCGGAAGTAGGATTTTTTTCCCCTAAATTATAGAAGCCAAAATTTGGCACTTCAGTTCCTCCAGCTATAGCAATGCAACTTTCCCATTTCCTTCTTTCCACACAGCATTATAGAGCAAAGTAGTAACTTTACTACACTACCTTCCTTTCCTCAGTGCTTACAGAACACTGATTTTCTCTCTTTATTACTAAATTACGTCCACAGCAGAATATTTTTCACATCCAGTACACAGGCATATGTTTTATTCCATGTTTCTACTGACCACTTTGGGTAGATTACAAAGTCCACACCCTACCAGGCTTCATTGTAAAGTTCCCATTCGGAGAGCAGTTACTGGAAACTTTCTGGAGCTCAGGAATTTCTCAGCCCTGATTTCTAGCTAACACATACCAACTTACTCTTTCGCACCACAACACCTGCATTAGCAGAGAAACAACAGGAAATTTAGTGATTTGGTCACTTTTGCTTTGATATTTAAGACCCCTGTAAATTTTAATAACAAGAAACTACTGCACTAGCTAAGGAGAAAATTCAACCCAGCCAGTTAAATCCATTGTATTTTACAAAATTTAACAGTTATTAAGTAATCCCTGAAAAAAATATTACGCCTCCCTCTGATTTACAATAAAACTGTTATCTCTTCTTCCACTATGCAGGGTGCTTCTCAGGAAGTAAACCTATGGAGCAAGAGGTGTGACCGAATGAAAAAGCAAGATAATTAAAGGGTGAATTGGCTTGCTTTGCTAAAAACAAATGACCCAGGGCTTGCTGACCTTGGCCGGGACCCAACACTTTGCATTTTCACATGGATGAGCAGCTGTTCCGGAACAATTTCCTCAATGAAATAAGCACAAACAGGCTCCCTGTCGCTCTCAGGCACACGTGTCTTCTCCCTGAACTTCGTTACTCTCAAAGCAGCTTATGGACCAAGCAAAGTGATGAAAAGGAAAACAAAACCAAAATGACCCTGGATCCTTCGCTTCATCTTTCCAGTTGCAATAGAGGTGTGGTATTTTCCCCAGCCTTTTAGCCACAGCCTAAAACTGCTTGTTAGCACAAGCCACGATGAGCGTATCAGACCACTTGATAAAAACCTTCAAAGTAGGATGTAAAGAGCTTTCATGTATAAATATCACCACAGTTCTGAGGTGCAATCTGTCCTAGACAAGAGCTAATTCAGATGTTAAACCTCAACTCTGCTCACACATGATAGAAGACAGAGAGTCAGCTCCCAGATGTTTATTTAAGGACCACTTAAGTTAGTCTACTACGACGAGGGATCTTAAATTTGCTGCTGATCAAGATTTGAATACTTCATCCTTAGAGGAGCATAAATTTGAAGATTAAAGCAACTCCACACTAGGGAGAAAGAAGGAGCAGTTTTCACAATATTAAGTGCCTGAGGGAGTAAAACAACGGCTTTCAAAAACACCTTTGGAGAGGTCTGAAATGTCAGAAAAAATCCCACCTGTGCTGCATTCAACCTGCCATAGGCAGGGTCATGAAAGGTGCAGAAATAACCTTATCAATACAGCTTACCAAGGCAGAGGGTTAACGAAAGCACCCAGCACTTGGCCATCCCCACGGCACCAGCTCACGCCTGAAGAAGGCAGCACACAGAGCTTATTCACACACATTTGTCAGCTTTAAGACAACCTTATCTACCCATAAGGATGTGAATAAACAATGTCCACCACATGTCCATTCACGTTGTCTGGCACCTCAACCGTTTCTTTTCTACCCCACAGTTCAGTAATACGAAGTAATTCCTTCACGGCAGTACAAAAACGTTACAAACCCCTGAAGTTTAGTAGAGATGGCTCCATGGCTTTCAAACAAACTTGGATCCCACATTGAATAACTGAAATACAAATGAAACATCCCCCTGAAGTCTCCTGCTTTGGCATGGATTAACCACGGCACACAGCTACCTCGAACTGTACAGGCAAACCCAGGGTCTGAAAGCAGCAGACGAAGCACTTTTGATGGAGCTAAAATGCACTGCTTAAACTCCTTTGCAACTTCTATGACCACTTTGTTTTTTCGCTCTCTTTTCCAAATCCTGTGACTACATTAGGTTACAAATTCTAACAGTCTTTTACTCGCTCCCCCAGATGATCAAGTTAATTTGACATAAATATATTAAAAATCAAATGTAAAAATAAAGTTATAAAAATCACATTGTTCTCTCGGAGTTTCAGTACATCATCAACATTCAGCTGCAGATCACGTACACGATCTGCATGTTCAGTACTTGGACCTTAGAGCCACAGGCCCTACAATAACATCCAGTCTCGAGTCTGGGTTGGACTGATGTTTTCAACATGTGCAGACAAACTCACTCAACCAAACATCAAATCAAAATACTCAGAAATCTGTGCCAAATGCATCAAGCAGACAGCTCCTGGAGTGTTTTCTGGCTTATTTACACGACAGCACCTTTGCTGTTTACACCAAAGGCTCTTGAAAGCAGTTTATTTTACCTGCGTTTGCTATTTGACCCACTACACACAGCGGGAGGCTCAAGTATGCTCAATCTGGAGTCAAACAACAGTGTTCTACGCTTTAATGTTAAGAACCAAGAGATTCCAACTCAGCAGTGTGCTATTTTGCAGTGTGTGTCTCCCAGATGTTGTTTCTGGTTTGGGGCATATTCTAGAAATAATACAGTAACCCATAAAAACAGGAAATGAACTCAAATATATCAGTTGCACTGAACATGCCCTGCCCAAAGCTATCGCAATTCTAATAGCAGTAGAATTCAACGCAGCAGCAGTATGGCATGTGAATTTGAAGAGGGTGCTACGTCAAATACTCATTCTTATCCCCCACAGAGCTATGAATTAATAAACTTTCAAACCTCCAGCGCTGGACATTTCAAAACATTAAGTGCATTGCATTTTCAAGTACTTATCCTGTGAGCGTAAAGAATTGTCCTGCTCCTCACCTGCAGACCTCCCATGCCATCCTGCACCTTCGTATTGGGGTTCATCACACTTCACTAATTTATTAAGTAGAGGAGAGCCTAGTCAGGGTCCACAGGCTCCTTTAGTAGCCTGGCACATTGTCCACTCGTGCATCAACAGCTTCTCCTGCCACGGGGTTGGGAGCAGGACGTGCCTGAGGACAAGGACCTGGTCCCACAGCATGGGGCCATGCTACACCAGGGGCAGAGCACCAGTAACCACCATGTGCAGCAGGGATGACTGAGCTTATGTGTCATGAGAACCCTGAGCAATGAAAAGCTCACTGACGTCTTCAGAAAAGGTTAGACAAGTCTACTTGTTCCACCGGAGAGAATGGAGATGAACAAGATGGCTTTTTCAGGTCTCTTGCTGTTCTTTTACATTCCCACGTGGGTTTTGATCCTTTTTTAAACTATGCCCATATATTACTCTAGAGTTTCAATTTATGGGCAACATTTTAGAATGGAACATTTTATTATTGTTATTTTGGAGTATTTTGCTGCCCTAATCTGAACAAATAAGTTGGATTCTTCTGCTAAAATAAACCTCTTCTGATGGTTGGCTCATCAGCTGCCACTGCAAAAACACTTGCAAAAAGCATGTTGCAATACTTCAAGCATTGAAAATAAGCATAATCCCATGGTGATTCACCAGATGGGCTACAGATTGTAAATCATAGATGTCTAGACTAAAACACCAGAGACAAACATCTGTCTAAAATCAGTTGACTTGAATGGCAAATACTGTTAAATAAATTAGGACTACTTTGGAGACAAAGAGAACAACCAACTACGTTGAAAACATCTGAAATTAATCCATTAGCACACAAGCCACTACACAATAACCTGAAACTGGAAAGACATTCATTTTGTGATGAATATAAGCCCAAGACAACATCCTGACATTTGAGGGAGGAGCACAAAAGTATTGCTATGACCCAGGACCACATTACCCCGCAAGAACTCACGAATCCGTCCCCAGAACATCTGGCTGGAGCAGGGTTTTTATTCTCCTCGCTTCACAAGTGAAACTGTAGGACAATGAAGTGAAATGTCTGATGCAGGGTCACACAGGAAGCTTGTGGGAACGTAACTGGACACAAACCCAGAATAGAATTTAGGTCATAAGACAACATTTAAGCCTGAATAAATCTTCAAACCATTAAAGAATCGCAAAGAAAAATATTCTGTTTTGAAATGTTCCTCCTACCTACTAATTTTTATGTTTTTCCTTTGCATAACCCTTTGTTTCATGATAGAAACACACCAGAAAGCCTGTGGATGAAGAGAGAACAGCACTACCATGAAAGGTGACACAGAAGAGACAGAAAACTGCAGCCTGTGCTTTGCAGGAGGCTCCAAGAGAGAAAAGACCATAAAGCTGAATTCAGAAATGGGAGAAACTTAGAACTCATGTATCGAGTTTTTACACTGCTAAAGCTCTGAGCAGCACTAGAAGGAATAGCATCCTCCTGCTGAGCTTCCCACCGGAGCTATATAACCACTGCACTAACCTTTAACCAGAACTCACATTTTAGGGGAACCAGATGTCATGAAATGAGAATTATTTTGGTTTTGCACCAGTAATTAACAGCATTATCATTTACATACAATATCACACTATTTACCTGATATCAAGAGGTTATTTATCTGTACAAAGACATTGAACATCATAAGGATGGAAATCAGCTACACATTATTTTGCCTTTGCAACTGAGACAGCTCTTCAACTCATTCTAGTGACGTAAATGCTTTTGGGGAGCGTGTGTGCACACGTTGGCTTTCTGGCACATGTATAAAATGGCATTTGCTTGCAAAAAGTCTTGGTCTCTGCAACAGGTTTATACAAATGCTAAACAACCGCCTTTGAGCACAACTTCCTTTAAAGGTAGCGATAATTATACAACACTACTTTTCTCCAGCAGTAAAAGAAAATGCTCCAGTTATTCATAATATAATTATTGCATTCCCATGGCAACACCAAAAGGACCATACAATTAGCAACAGACCCAAAACCCAGCCAACAATAAAGTTCCGCAGTACATTCTCTTCTGCCTGCCCCAAAAGGAGGCAGCAATTAGGTGATGGCTATTCTTTACCTGTCCACCCACAGCAAGAAAAATCATCCAGCCAGCAGAAAGCAAAGCCAACTTTCAATCCTACCACCTGGCTGGCACTGACACAGTGCCACCAGCCATCATCTCAGGGGCTGTCAAGTTTTGTGCATGACACATTTGGATCCCGGACGTCAGCACATCGTCTAAAACTCTCTATTTGAATGTGCTCATCAAGAACATAGCAATTAATATTCACTTGTCACAATGAAGCGCTCTGTCACATGGGGGTGGGGAGGGAACGAGAATCATCACCCACACTGGTGGGACTCAGGTATGTGCTGGGCTATTTTGTGAGGCCATGTGTCGCGGTTTGAGAAGGGGGG